>NC_037681.1:76789363-76891475 GCF_003255815.1 Theropithecus gelada | reverse complement strand
TCCCATTATTATTGTATGGGAGTCTAAGTCTCTTTGTAAGTCTCTAAGGACTTGCTTTATGAATCTGGGTGCTCCTGTATTGGGTGCATATATATTTAGGATAGTTAGCTCTTCCTGTTGAATTGATCCCTTTACCATTATGTAATGGCCTTCTTTGTCTCTTTTGATCTTTGATGGTTTAAAGTCTGTTTTATCAGAGACTAGTATTGCAACCCCCGCTTTTTTTTGTTCTCCATTTGTTTGGTAAATCTTCCTCCATCCCTTTATTTTGAGCCTATGTATGTCTCTGCGTGTGAGATGGGTCTCCTGAATACAGCAGACTGATGGGTCTTGACTCTTTATCCAGTTTGCCAGTCTGTGTCTTTTAATTGGAGCATTTAGTCCATTTACATTTAAGGTTAAGATTGTTATGTGTGAACTTGATCCTGCCATTATGATATTAACTGGTTATTTTGCTCGTTAGTTGATGCAGTTTCTTCCTAGCCTCGATGGTCTTTACATTTTGGCATGTTTCTGCAATGGCTGGTACCGGTTGTTCCTTTCCATGTTGAGTGCTTCCTTCAGGGTCTCTTGTAAGGCAGGCCTAGTGGTGACAAAATCTCTAAGCATTTGCTTATCTGTAAAGGATTTTATTTCTCCTTCACTTATGAAACTTAGTTTGGCTGGATATGAAATTCTGGGTTTAAAATTCTTTTCTTTAAGAATGTTGAATATTGGCCCCCACTCTCTTCTGGCTTGTAGAGTTTCTGCCGAGAGATCTGCTGTTAGTCTGATGGGCTTCCCTTTGTGGGTAACCGGACCTTTCTCTCTGGCTGCCCTTAAGATTTTGTCCTTCATTTCAACTTTGGTGAATCTGGCAATTATGTGTCTTGGAGTTGCTCTTCTCGAGGAGTATCCTTGTGGCGTTCTCTGTATTTCCTGGATTTGAATGTTGGCCTGCCCTACTAGGTTGGGGAAGTTCTCCTGGATGATATCCTGAAGAGTGTTTTCCAACTTGGTTCCATTTTCCCCCTCACTTTCAGGCACCCCAATCAGACGTAGATTTGGTCTTTTTACATAATCCCATACTTCTTGCAGGCTTTGTTCATTTCTTTTTCTTCTTTTTTCTTTTGGTTTCTCTTCTCGCTTCATTTCATTCATTTGATCCTCAATCGCTGATACTCTTTCTTCCAGTTGATCGACTCGGTTACTGAAGCTTGTGCATTTGTCACGTATTTCTTGTGTCATGGTTTTCATCTCTTTCATTTCGTTTATGACCTTCTCTGCATTAATTCCTCTAGCCATCAATTCTTCCACTTTTTTTTCAAGATTTTTAGTTTCTTTGCGCTGGGTACGTAATTCCTCCTTTAGCTCTGAGAAATTTGATGGACTGAAGCCTTCTTCTCTCATCTCGTCAAAGTCATTATCCATCCAGCTTTGATCCATTGCTGGCGATGAGCTGCGCTCCTTTGCCGGGGGAGATGCGCTCTTATTTTTTGAATTTCCAGCTTTTCTGCCCTGCTTTTTCCCCATCTTTGTGGTTTTATCTGCCTCTGGTCTTTGATGATGGTGATGTACTGATGGGGTTTTGGTGTAGGTGTTCTTCCTGTTTGATAGTTTTCCTTCTAACAGTCAGGAACCTCAGCTGTAGGTCTGTTGGAGATTGCTTGAGGTCCACTCCAGACCCTGTTTGCCTATGTATCAGCAGCAGAGGCTGCAGAAGATAGAATATTTCTGAACAGCAAGTGTACCTGTCTGATTCTTGCTTTGGAAGCTTCCTCTCAGGGGTATACTCCACCCTGTGAGGTGTGGGGTGTCAGACTGCCCCGAGTGGGGGATGTCTCCCAGTTAGGCTACTCAAGGGTCAGGGACCCACTTGAGCAGGGAGTCTGTCCCTTCTCAGATCTCAACCTCCGTGTTGGGAGATCCACTGCTTTCTTCAAAGCTGTCAGACAGAGTCGTTTGCGTCTGCAGAGGTTTCTGCTGCGTTTGTTATTGTTTACTGTGCCCTGTCCCCAGAGGTGGAGTCTACAGAGACAGGCAGGTTTCCTTGAGCTGCTGTGAGCTCCACCCAGTTCGAGCTTCCCAGCAGCTTTGTTTACCTACTTAAGCCTCAGCAATGGCGGGTGCCCCTCCCCCAGCCTCGCTGCTGCCTTGCCGGTAGATCACAGACTGCTGTGCTAGCAATGAGGGAGGCTCCGTGGGTGTGGGACCCTCCCGGCCAGGTGTGGGATATGATTTCCTGGTGTGCCTGTTTGCTTAAAGCGCAGTATTGGGGTGGGAGTTACCTGATTTTCCAGGTGTTGTGTGTCTCAGTTCCCCTGGCTAGGAAAAGGGATTCCCCTCCCCCTTGCGCTTCCCAGGTGAGGCAATGCCTCGCCCTGCTTCAGCTCTCGCTGGTCGGGCTGCAGCAGCTGACCAGCACCGATCGTCCGGCACTCCCCAGTGAGATGAACCCAGTACCTCAGTTGAAAATGCAGAAATCACCGGTCTTCTGTGTCGCTCGCACTGGGAGTTGGAGACTGCAGCTGTTCCTGTTCGGCCATCTTGCTCTGCCCGAAATCTGTGTGTACATTTTTAATGTGTGGATTCTTGCCATTACAGCAATTAGAAAAGACCTTGGACAGGGAGAGTAAAACACATGGTTAAAATATATAATTACATGCCCATTTTCTCAGGAAAAAAAAATTAAAATCTATACCAGCCAGGATCTCCAGTGCTTCTTCTGTAAGAAAGTATGCTCCAGAGCTTACCATTCTGTTTTTTCCAAGAAGTGAGATGTTTAGAAAGAGGGCTCGCATGTTTTGATGGCTCTGTCAGGCCTGTAGGTCAGGGTGGAAAGAGCCCAGGAACCTGGACAACCACTCAACTAGAGAAGAGATCTGACCTCTAGTCACCACCTGTCCAGGGGGACATCCAAGTGTCACCTCTGCAGCTCTGTTTTCACACCTTTAAAACGAGAATGAAAATAAGTGTCAGTCATAACTCTTTGTATCAAAACAGTAAAAGGATCACATTTTGAAAAGTACAAATTGCCACACCAAAATGCAATGTGTGAGTATTTCTTTATGGATGTCACTCATCCCTATTTTGCTGTGTCTTTCTCCAACCAGCAAAGGTATTCCAAGGATTCACCACTAATCTAACAGAGGGACTAAAACCCTTAATTGCTTCTATTACTCTGGAGTTCCAAGAACCACCCATTTTACATGACTCATGCTAAGACCTAGAACTTTAAACCACAGCCAAACCCTACACTACATGAGAGTAAAGAGGGACATAATATTTTAAGGTGTAGTCATTGGCCCCCTTCCCCATCTCTGCACACCAAACTCCCCAATTACTACTACAGGCTTAGGTAGTCCATAAGGAAGCTTTGTGTGAATTGGCAAAAAGCACCGCTTCCTCAGGTGGTGTCTCAAGTAGTGTATTAGTCTGGGTTCTCCTGAGAAACACAAGCAATAGGACACACACATGGAGAGAGAGGGAGAGACAGACAGACAGAGAAACAGAGAGAGAGATGTATTATAAGGAATTGACTCATGCAATTATAGAGGCTGAGAAGACCCAAAATTTGCGGTCAGCAAGCTGAAGATCAAGAAAGTCAAGCGTGTAATTCTAGTCAGAATCTTAAGACCTGAGAACCAGAAGAGTCAACGGTGTAAGTTCCAGTGCAAATACAAAAGCAGAAGACCAGTGTCCCAATTTGGGGACACTCAGACCACAAATTCTCCCTTCCTCTGCCTTTTTTTGTTCTAGTCAGGTCTTCAATGGATTAGATGAGGCATACCCATTTTAAGGAGGACAATCTGCTTTACTCAATCTTCAAATGTTAATCTTATTCAGAAACACCCTCACAGACACACCCAGAATAATATGTAACCAAGTATCTGGGCATTTACTGTAACCCAGTCAAGTTAACACATAAAATTAACCATCATAAGTAGGATGCATGGAGAGCCACAGCTGTACTCCAGCCCCCACCTGCCCCTAGGCTAGATACCCTAGTGTATAGCTCAGTCTACACAATCACAAACAGTGGCCCTGCCTACTATCTACATTGCTCTAAAAAATGGCTTCCTATCCTCTCTAGAATCAGGTACCCTAGAGCCCAGCCTTTGTGGCTCATTCAATTCATTGTATCCTCCTTCAGTCCCATCAGAGATTCTGGACTGATCATGGTTTTGGCCTCCATATACTACCTAGAGCTACTCCCAACAAATGTTATTTCACTTTACAAATTGTTAGAATGCAGCTACCTTTTAAATTTTTACCTGTGGCTCCTCAGACAAGCATCTGATTTAAGGGACTTACATAGGTAAGGGGTATAGTACTGAACCATTCCTTTCAGTGGAAGCAGCACAGATTTCCCTGGACCAGTGGGTCTGTGCAACACATTCAATTTCCCCTGAGTGAGGAATAAGAGAATAAATACAATCAAAAAGGAAAAACATCAGGGAAAAGACAAACGAACATGAGTCCACAATGCAAAGAATGATGTAAATGAACAGGGAGATAAACAGAAATAACAACTGAGAAAGCATTCAGTGTGCACTGCATCCCAGAAATGACACTTGTGCAGAAGTGTAGCACACAGAATGAATCACTGTTTACCATCCACAGTCAGGGTGCTCTCAAGTTTAACAATTAGGAGTGGAATGTGCAGTGCCTGGAGATGAGTGGTATAGGTCTGGCATCAGAAAGCAAACAAACAAAACCTACCTTTATTATTTCTCCAAAGAAAAAAAAAAAAGGAGAGGTGGAGGGGAGGCATATAAAATTTCCCATATAAGTTTCACATGTACAATGTACAAATGTTTCACAAAGTGAAGGGTTGGAATAAATGGCAGTTCCAAGTGGGTGAAAAAAAAAGGCTCAGATGTTGTTGGCTAAGAAATATAAACAATGCAGCCAGGAAAGTCTGGGGGAATAGAGTTCTTGCTATGGTAACAGGTTTAGAAACCAAACATGACTCTGATGTGGAAATGCAATTTTTTATGCCAGAAAAATAAGCATAAATCGCCTTGCCTTAAAATATATATTTTCAGTGCTCATCCCTGAGATCTGAAAACCTGGAAATGAATCACAGACCCAAGAAGGCAGAAGCTTTGAGATTAGTAGTGTTAGGTGATTTTTCACACAAAGAGTGTGGAATTCTGGCCTTTTGACTGCCAAATGGATAGGAGAGCTGTCATAGGCAGATGTTCTTCCTGCCAAATCAACAGCTAGCCTTGTAGAAACTCAGCCTAACCATAGTGATTGGGAAACCCAATTTCAGGTCAGCTTGTCCAACAGAAATTGTGGACAAGACCCCCAAATACCCTTAGTATTAAAGAACCTGGACCTCAGTATCCAAATAAGGCATGTCATTATCCATTATTCTCACCAATCCAGTTGCCTTGCCAAGGTAACCTAAGCATAATCCCCCTTCAACATACTTGCATGTCCAGTGTGCATCTCAAACCTAACCCACCCAAACCTGGGCTCCTAAATAGTCTCCCAAACTTGTTCTCCCTGCTGTCTTTCCATCTCAGCAAATATCAACTACATTCTCCCTGTTGCACGGACCAAACACCACGACGTCACCCTTGACTCTTTCTCTTATAACCCTCATCATGTCATCTGTAATTCTACTGTCTCTACCTTCAAAATATATCTAGGTTTTGATTGCTTCATACCCCTTCTACTGGTATCACCCTATGCAAACCACCACAGTTTTTTTTCCTGGACGATTATTGTAGCCTCCTAGCTACACACCCTGCTTCTTTGCCACCTGCCAGCCTATTCTCAGCATAGGTAAAATATAAATCAGATCATATCATTGCAATATGCAAAACTCAACAATGTCCTCCATCTCACTCAAAATGAAAGCTAAAGTTCACATAATGTCCTAAAAGGCTTTGCACTATCTCTTCTCCCATACCCCAGTACCTGCCTGACCTTCTCTCTATTACCTTCGCCCTTGTTCACTCTGCCTCAAACACATTGACTTTGTCCCTTTTGACATAACAAGCTTAGTCCTTCCTCAGGTCTTACTGATGGGATAGTACTTACTGCTTCCTCTGCTTAGAATACTCCTGCCCCAGGTATCTTACCTCATCACTTCCTTCAGCTTTTAAGGTCTCAAAAATCTCCCTAATGGCTTTCTTGGTCACGTTTCTTGAAATATAATACCCTCACCAGTACTTCCAAACCTTTTCCCAATACAGATTGGCAGAGAAAGGGAGAGGGGTGGTTCCTCCCAATAGTCCCAGGGTGGAAGTCTATCTAAGGTTCTGCCATCCTGTAGCTGCACAATCTGGAACATGTGACCTCCTAGCCAGAGAAAGGGGAAACAGAGCTTGGAGGTGGCACACTAGCTCTTAAATGCCTAGACATGAAAATGACACGTCAGTTCCATGCCTATTTCATTGGCTTCAACTAGTCAGTTTCACATAATTGCAAAAGAGCTAGCAAGTGTAGTATTCCAAGTGTTCAGGAAGGAAGGGAGAAGCAAACATGAATGAATTCTGTTTCAAACATGAACGGCTGTTTCTTCTGAAATCCTTCACTTCTTGGGTAACTGGAATCTCTATCATCCTATCTTACTGCTCTAAAACATGCTTGTCCAACCCATGGCCCATGGGCCACATGCAGCCCAGGATGGCTTTGAATGTGGTCCAAAACAATTTTTTTGTGATTACATTTATTTATGTATTTATTTATTTTATTAAACTTTAAGTTCTAGGGTATATGTGCACAACATGCAGGTTTGATACATAGGTATACATGTGCCATGTTGGTTTGCTGCACCCATCAACTCATCATTTACATTAGGTATTTCTCCTAATTCTATCCCTCCCCCAGCTCCCCACCCGCCGACAGGCCCCGGTGTGTGATGTTGCCCGCCCTGTGTCCGAGTGAACTGATTGTTCAATTCCCACCTATGAGTGAGAACATGCGGTGTTTGGTTTTCTGTCCTTGTGATAGTTGGCTGAGAATGATGGTTTCCAGCTTCATCCTTGTCCCTCCAAAGGACATGAACTCATCCTTTTTTATGGCTGCATAGTATTCGGTGGTATATATGTGCCACATTTTTTTATCTAGTCTATCATTGATGGACATTTGGGTTGGCTCCAAGTCTTTGCTATTGTGAATATTGCTGCAATAAACATACATGTGCATGTGTCTTTATAGTAGCATGATTTATAATCCTTTGAATATATACTCAGTAATGGGATTGCTGAGTCAAATGGTAATTCTAGTTCTAGATCCTTGAGGAACTGCCACACTGTCTTCCACAAAATGGTTGAACCAATTTACACTCCCACCAACAGTGTAAAAGCGTTCCTATTTCTCCACATCCTTTTCAGCATATGTTGTTTCCTGACTTTTTAATGATTGCCATTCTTGCTGGCGCTAGATGGTATCTTATTGTGGTTTTGATTTGCATTTCTCTGAAGACCAGTGATGATGAGCATTTTTTCATGTGTCTGTTGGCTGCATAGATGTCTTCTTTTGAGAAGTGCCTGTTCGTATATCCTTTGCCCACTTTTTGATGGGGTTGTTTTTTTCTTGTAAATTTGTTTAAGTTCTTTGTAGGCCCAAAACAATTTTATAAACTTTCTTAAAACATTATGAGTTTTTTGCTTTTTTTTTTTTTTTTTTTTAGCTCAGCAGCTATCATTAGTGTATTTTATGCATGGCCCAAGACAATAATTCTTCCAATGTGACCCAGGGAAGCCAAAAGATTGGATACCCTGCTCTAAGATTAATCTTAGAATGATTTCATTCGTTCCTTCAGCAAATATTATTTGAGTGCATCTTTCTATGCACAGGACATTACGCATGATGTCAAAGATACAAGATACGAGAGTTGGTGTTATATTTCTGGCTACAGAACCCCATGGCAGAGTGAGAGAAGCATGCTACAGTGTGTGACACCAATATTATCCCCTACCCAAAGTCAATGGCATGCTGCACACTCCACACTGAATGAATGTTCACAATAGACAGAATAGTCTTATTTCTCCCAGGAGTGTTGCTGTCCTAAGAGAGTGCTACCAATTAAGCTTCCCTAAAAGTACTTGCATCCCTCTCAGAAGCTTATAGATCCACAGTAGACATATGTAACCATATAACTAATCATGATATCCTTTATTCAAGAAACAACAACATATAAATGATCATTAATCTTCCCAAAATTGAGCACAAATATTTTCCTTCTTCTTTGGACCTCAGACATACACTATAGAATTTTTTGCGGCAATTAGGAATAAAAATCTAAACATGCTCACAATGTGAATAGAGTTTAATTTTTTTAAATGTAGTGTTTAGTAGTCGAAAATTTAAGATAAAACAAGATTTGTGAATAACACGACATATGTAAGATAAAAACACAAAACACTTGTTCAAGGAAGCATGCATATTCAAATATATATGTGAAACACACTGAAATAGCTGCTTATGGGAAGAGAAGGGAAAAGGAGTGGGAATCAGAATGAAAGAAGGGGAAATAATAACATACAAGAGAATCCTTGCATAGACCATAGTGCTAATGTGGTATCTACTGAGGAATATTACTAACTTAGCAAATATACAATTTTACATTCTAAATTCTTTTTGTTTTTTGAGGAAGCACTCCAAAAACATTTGGAATGGATTAATGGAAAGGCATCAGTTTAAAATTAGTCTTTAGACCGGGTGTGGTGGCTCACGCCTGTAATCCCAACACTTTGAGAGGCCGAGGCGGGAGGATCATCTGAGGTCAGGAGTTCAAGACAAGCCTGGCCAACATGGTGAGACCCCCCCATCTCTACTAAAAATACAAAAAAAAAAAAAAAATAGCCATGTATCTTGGCAAGCATCTGTAATCCCAGCTACTTGGGAGGCTGAGACAGGAGAATCGCTTGAACCCAGGAGGCAGAGGTTGCAGTGAGCCAAGATCGTGCCACTGCACTCCATCCTGGGTGACAGAGTGAGATTCCATCTCAAAAATAAAATAAAATAAAATTAGCCTTTAGACTAATAAGACAGGTTGGGAAGACATCCTTCTATATACTGTGTTCTGATCTAAGCCCAAAGCTAAGTCTGTAAATAACCAACAATAATACATAATATTTTTTTCTATCAAATTGACAAGCATAAAAAATTGTAACATTCTGTGTTAGCAAAGGTATGAAGAAAGAAGCACTTTCAAATGGATATGAATATAAAATAGCACATCTTTCTGAAAAACAATGTTTATTAAGATTCACAAAAATATTATAGCCTTTAACCCCGGACTTCCACTTTTAGGAATTTATCATAAGAAAAATAATTTATGTACAATCACATATATCAAATGGTTTGCGGCAATATTACTTGACATAACAGACAATTGCAAGTAGCATAAATGTTCATAACATTTGCAATATAATTGCAAGTAACATAAATGTAATAAAGATTTGTTAAAGTATGGTACATCTATAGGATAGAATTTTATTTCATTAATACATAAAAGTAAAATTAAATGTTTATGATATATTACTACACAAATATAGCATTCTAAAATATGCCATATAATCCTAATTTTGATGACAGGAAAGAAATACACTAAAATGTTAATAGTTATCTCTAGTTAATATATGCAATGAATATAAGTGGTTCTGATCTATTGTTGATATGTACTTAATTGGAAAAATATTATAATAAAAACAGTAAATATTTCAGATTGTAATTCCATCTATTATATTATGTCTCTAAGGCATGAAAAAAATTATTTCCATGCTAAAGTTTTTTTTAATTTCTTTATTATTTAGAGACAGGGTCTCACTCTGTCACCTAGGCTGGAGTGCAGTGGCACAATCATAGCTCACTGAACTTCAAACTCCTGGGCTCAAGCTATCTTCCCAGTTCAGCCTCCTGATTGGCAAGTACTGAGGTGCATGCCACCATACCTGGCTAATTTTTCTTTTACTAGAAATGGCATCTTGCTATGTTGCCCAGGCTGGTCTTGAACTCCTGACCTCAAGCAATTCTCCCACATCAGCCTCCTAAAGCATTGGGATTATAGGCATGAGCTGCCACACCAGCCTCCATGCTAAATTCTTGAAATGATATGCTTCCCTATTTACAGGATTCTCAAATCTTTTTCATGTGTACATTTCAGTCATTACCCAGTCACATTTCACTGTATCACTTTTAGCCACTGCATCATCCCTACGGTAAAAAAGCAAAGAGAAAGTCATTTTGAGGTAGGAATAGGATTAACAAATATTCTCTATAATTTTCTAGACCTTAACCAATAATTCACTGAACATCTTATAAATATTCTGTTTGTTATTAAAATCAAGGGATTCCATTTTATCAATATGGGTGTTCTACAGTTGTCATGTCAGAATAGAAGAGAAATGACAAGATATTATGAGCCATTTAAAGCTAAGAGTTATGTTAAAGCCCAGGTTGGCTTTTACTTTAATAATAAAAAATAAATGTTATTTAATTTTTTTCACTCTGAAATATAAAACCCTGGAGGTCTGGCAAGATAAACAAGAGCTGGATAAGTTTGAAATGCAAGCACTGATATATTTTCTATTTTTCTAGGAGTAAAAACTCTAGTATCTTATCACTTTAATAAATAGATTTTCTTAGGGGAAAAATTTAAAAATCTAACACAAAAAAACAAAATCTAGCCTGGCTCCAGATTTAAATTTCACCAAGAGCAAATGTTATCTTAAGAAATCACATTTTAAAATTCCACTGTAATGGATGTAGCAATGAGAACAAATGTGAAATTTTTCAGTCTGTTAAACACACATCAACACAAAAATGAGGCTTGTTGGTAAGTAAAGGAAAGATGGCATATTCTTCCATCAGTACATATAAGACAAGAATTCCAAGGCCAAAAGTTTGCAGTTAACATCACTTGGAAGATAGTATTTTTTAATGTATCATTATTATTTAAGTTGTCACTAATATTTAGAAGAGTATACTTTTTTGTTTGAATATGCATCTAACACTCATTATTTTGAACCACTGGCTTGATGTAATTTTTTTTTTTTTTTTTTTTAAACAGGGTCTGGCTCTGTCGCCCAGGCGGGAGTGCAGTGGTGTGATCTGGAGTTACTGTAACCTCTGCCCACAGACTCAAGCCATCCTCCCGACTCAACCTCCCAAGCAGCTGGGACCACAGGCACACAGTACCATGCCCAGCTAATTTTTGTATCTTGTGTAGAGACGGGTTTTCCCCATATTGCGGCTGGTCTCAAACTCCAGAACTCAAGTGATCCACCTGTCTCAGCCTCCCAAAGTGCTGGGATTATAAGCATGAGCCATAGCATCTAGCCTGGTCTAATTTTTAGTTAGTTAGTTAGTTAGTTTTAAGGAGCGGAGAGTTTAGTAGGCAAGAAAGAAAACTTTTAAATTTTCTTTTAAAATTTAAAGAGAGAAGGCAGAAGAGGCTTCCCCATACAGAGACGGGGGCGGGGGCGGGGGCGGGGGGGGTGCTCCAAAGTCGAAAGAGGAGGTCCCCAAGTATGGTGGACACCAGCCAGGTATATATGCAGAGGCTGGAGGAGGCAATGTCTGATTTGCATAGACCTCAAGGGATTGGTTTGACTAGGCATGTCATTCATGTAGCCTGCAAAAAAGCTGGCCCTCTCACCCTAGCCTTTTAATATGCAAATACAGGGCACCATGATGTTCTACACACATGGGATAGGTGGGGGCCATGTTGCCAGGAGCATGTGGGGAAAGGGCAAGAAGGCCAGGGAATCTCCATGTTTTGGTAGACCCAGTTTCTAATGGTTGTCATTTGCATATCAAAGGCTGCCAGCCTGGCTGTAAGAGCTGGAGCTTCACAAAAAACGTTTCTGGAGATGCTATAAAAAATGAAAACTAGGCCGGGCACGGTGGCTCAAGCGTGTAATCCCAGCACTTTGGGAGGCCGAGACGGGCGGATCACGAGGTCAGGAGTTCCAGATCATCCTGGCTAACACGGTGAAACCCCGTCTCTACTAAAAAATACAAAAAAAAACTAGCCGGGCATGGTGGCGGGCGCCTGTAGTCCCAGCTACTCGGGAGGCTGAGGCAGGAGAATGGCGTAAATCCGGGAGGCAGAGCTTGCAGTGAGCTGAGATCCGGCCACTGCACTCCAGCCTGGGCGACAGAGCCAGACTCCGTCTCAAAAAAAAAAAAAAAAAAAAAATGAAAACTTCCCAAGGCCCCCTTTTCCTCTCTATCTGCCTAAAATAATTTCTTAATAACTCCTACAAAAGTCCCCCCTGTGGAGATGCCACACTAACTGCTGTCAGAGGGTTTGGGGCGACGACTCTTTCTGGCTACTTCCTGCTGAAAAGGGGCTTCGAATGGGGAACAGCAGCTAGGGCTCCTCCTGGGGTTGATCTAAGGGTCCTGGGAAGAATGGCGTGTCCATGTGTGGTTCAGTTTACAGCACCATTTGGAGTTTGATTGCTTCTAGGCAAGAAGAAACAATTTGAGTTATAGTATTGAGTATACAGGGTCCAAATATCAATACAAGACATATAAGTAAGAGAGGGCTTAATAAAGGGGTTAACCAATTCCATAAAGACTAGAATTCATTAAAGAGGGATTGTAGCCACCCGGGGCTGAAGCCAGCATTTTCTCTGAGCCTGTTAATAATTTGGAGTTGATTTTCAAGTACCTGTAGATTTTCCTCTACTTTATTAGAAGTGTTAATCCAAAAGCAGCATGTTTCATTTAAAACTGCCCCACTAAACCCAATAAAAAGTCCTAGCAGACTCAGTGGCAGTAAAACTTTCATGCTTCCTTTTTGTAACTATTATCCCTACTATAAGGATACTAATTAAGCAAAACATGACAGCAATGGAAACTCTCTGTCCAATATTTCAGTTAGAAGGTGATACCATGTATAATTCTATTGCAAATAGTAGAGTGAGAAGAGCAGTTCCCACAAGTGTGGTGTGGTAGGTAATTTCCATCGAAAATTTTCCTTGCCAACATATAGAATTCCCCCTTGGGGGTGTATGAAGTTCCTTGGTTTTATTTTCCCAAACAAAGAAACCTCAGGGTTATGGGCACCTTATTCACTTTCATTACATGGCAGAATTTGCAAGATAATTGCCCAGAACTAACATATTGATTCACATTTTTACATTACCCGTCCAGCCCTCTTTCTTTTCCCCTAAGCTGCAGAAGATTACCACTTGACTCATAGGAATAAGCAGAGTTAGTCTAAAATATAGGCAAAAAGCTTAAAAACGATTAATGAGACTAGGATTTAATGACAAATGTATGATAAGCTTTGGAGCAAAATTTTTTTCTCCAGTCCTCATTTTTGGTAAAAACTAATTATGAATAAACTTTGGTCTTATACTTGGCCTGATTATTTGCACGGAGTGCAGTAAGAATGGTTATTTTTACGTAGGCCTTTTGGAGTGGCTTTGATGAAACTCTGTTCCACAAGGAATTTCAGATAAGACTTTTAAAGCCCATAAGATCTAATTTTTAAAAACACATTATGTAGATTACTTGATCTACAATGAACAACCTGTAAGACCAGATGTCTTTAAATGCAGCTATTATTTTTAAAATTAATGATTAATTCTGATGTCTTGCTTTTTAAAAAATGATAACCCTATCTGGATCTATAACTTCTATGATATCCTCTTATTCAAATAGGAGACATGAAGCTATCCTTTGTATCACACATTGCTATGAAATGAATGTTTATATCCCCCCAAATCCATATGTTGAATCCCTAACTCCCAACGTGGTTGTATTTGGATATAGGACCTCTAAGGAATTAAGGTTAAATGAGGTCACAGGGGTGGGATTTTGATCCAATAGGATTAGTGACCTTATAAGAAAAGATACCAGAGAACTGACTAGCTCTCCACATGCACAAGCAAAAGAGGTCATTTATGTAAACACATAGCAAGAAGGCAGCTGTCAACAAGCCAGAAAAAGAGCCCTCACCAAAAGCCAAATCAGCTAGAACCTTTATCTTGGACTTCTAGCCTCCAGAATTATGAGAAAATAAATTTCTGTTGTCTAAGCCATCCAGTCTATGGTATTTTGTTATGGCAGACTGGGCATAGTTTTTTATATATATATATATATATTTTTCATGTAATTTATATATTTGTTTGGTACTTACTTTGTACCAAACAAATCTGATTAAGTTATTGATTGATTGGATTCTACTAAAAATAATCTTCTACTATCTAGACTTTGAATTTATTCTTCAAATCTGTGGCACTCATGCTATCATTCTGCACTCCTAAGTAAATAGTAGAGTTTACTAATTGATCACACTGCTGTTTCCTACTGAATCTAATAATTCTTATCAGCATTCTAAGCAGCTACTAACAATTGATAGAGATGTTTAAGTTGAAATCCATTCCCAATTCCTGTATTAGACTAAAAGCTTATTGAGTGCTTGTATACTATCTTATTTCTTTTTTTTATACCCTATAACACTTCACATGATAGAAACTCAGTAAATACTCAATTTAACAAACTGAATTTCGAATATAAATCTTGTTTAAAGAAAGTTCCCTATATAAGAACTTTGGGTCATGAGTCAACATAAACTTGTTTTGATTCTACACAGATACATAAGAAAGAAAGCAACATACTTTTAACTTTGCCTGAATTTTCATCAAGTATGAATAATGAGCTGTAGCAATGATTTGAATAATAATTCATAACAATAATTCATAATTTATAATAATAAATGGTATATTATGCACCATTATGTATTAACTTCAAAGCTAGAAGATTCAAGGACACAAAGAAGTGAAAAGCCCGGCCTCTCGCCTTGAGGAACTCTCTTATCTAGTTGAGATATTAGACTTTCACACCTAAAACTTTTACTCACAATACAAGCAAAGTGTGACAAGTGCCACTGCCAAGTGAATGGTTTTGACAATAGCAGCATAAGTGTCTGTAGGAAGGAGAGAAAGATTTTTCCTTAAAGCTAAAAGGAAATTCAATAGGTGAACCAATTCCTGCAGAGTTCAATTATTCTTCCTCTATTTCTTTCTTTCCTTTTTCTTTTTTTTTTTTTAAACTTTTGAGACAGAATCTTGTTCTTTCACCCAGGCATGCAGTGGTGCTATCTCGGCTCACTGCAACCTCCACCTCCTAAATTCAAGCAATTCTCCTGCCTCAGCCTCCTGCATAGCTGGGATTACAGGCATGTGCCACCACACCAGCTGATTTTTGTATTTTTAGTAGAGATGGGGTTTCGCCTTGTTGGCCAGGCTGGTCTCAAACTCCTGGCCTCAAGTGATCTACCCACCTCAGCCTCCCAAAGTGCTGGGGATACAGGTATCAGCCACCTTGCCTGGCTACTTCCTCTATTTTCTTATAACAAGGTCCACTGCGATCTTCTGTTGATCTATCAGATTAGCTATGGGGACAATCATTGCATATTCACCAAAGAGTTGCATACTCTGTATGCTGACCTGCCCCATAATATGCAAAGCAGACAGAGGAGAATGATTTTCTAAATCCTTGAGAAGCCAGGGATGCGACATACTGTCTTCCCTTTGGTGACTCAGTATCTTGAATCAAAGTCTTACCATTCTGATTTATAATGTTCTTGTCCCCAATGGCAACACTTTACAACAGAAAAAAACATGAGACTCCAAAACCACCTTTGAGGCAAAAAGTCTAAAAAGAAACAAATTGGTGTGTTTCCTACCCCAAGATATGCACCTCTTAGGGCTACATCTGCCTTGCTCAGTTAAGTCAGGAGAGTAGAACTTAAACTTTTAGCTAAGAAATAATTTGACCTTGATGGACTAGTGGTAGTGAATCATCATTATCATTAAAATTACCAAGAAAATAGCCTATAACACATCACAGGGTAAGCAATAAGCAAATCAGCAGCACATCTCATTAATGGATATATTTATTAGCATTTGATTACAGACAGATTCTAAATCATTCTGAGATTCTGTCAAAAGTTTTTTTCTAAGTAGAAATAGAAGAAGAAGCCAAAGTCATAAGCTTCCCATGCATGAAGACTCAAACTACCCTTTAAGAACCTGGAACTCACACCAAGTGGCAGACCTGAGTTTTCAGAGTAGTTCACTAGAGTAGATACTAGGAATCATGTCTCAGAGTATTTTTTCCTTGGCAGTCATCCAGTTTATTTATAGAATGACATAAAATAAAATAAATATCCTCAAACCATGTTCGGTGTCATAAAGAGATATCACTTATTTTCCTCTAAATTAAAACACATGCACACAAATACACATACACACACAGTCTTGTTTTCAAGATGAACAATCACACCCTCCCTTCCATACCCTTTACCTTCAACCCCACTGCCCTATGACACCTTGTTTCCAGAATAGGAGAAACACAGAATCTGGCCGATGAAACAGCTTATTTTGTGTGAAAATCCACATATTTTTAAGAATGGGGATGAAAATGACCTCATTTTTTAGAAGAGCTGGAAATTGGTAGAGCTTTCCCTGTTTAAGAAAAAGTAACATTTGTATGACCAAGTTACTCACTTTATCCAAATATTAATAAACACCTGCAACAGCACTAAGGACAGAAATATTGCAAAAAGGGAAAAAAGCGGGTGAAGGCTAGCCCTCTTCTTCTTATTTTGGGGAAGGTAAGTAGGCATGTGACTCTTTTTGGTCCCCTCTTTCCCCTGCCTCTGCCAGCCTCCACATGGGCACAGAGCCAGAAGCAAGACTGGTAAGAGCACATGTCCAGTCTCTCCATCACCAGCTCTCACTCCCATGCTCACCTGGAGAAATCATTGTCTGAGTCGTTTACTATCACTTCTCAAATCCCTGAAGAAATCCCCAACAGGTGATGAGTTATTTGGCTGGAGTTCCAGAGATGAGAGGAAGAAAGAAAAAGGGAAAAGAAGAGGAAGAAGAATCAACATTATTGAGCTCCTAGGAAGTACCAGATATGTTATATATTCTATTTAGCTCTAGCAATCAAATATGAGATAGTGGATTCATCTGAGACCTATGTCTAAATCCCAGCTCAGCCTCTTACTAGCTGTGCAACACTGTCCTCTCTGAAAGTCAGTAGTGGTCTCATTTGTAAAGTGGGGTTGCTAGTAATAATAATAATCTTCTAGGTTTATAGAGAAGAATACATGATGTCCTGAATATAACTACTTAATGCAAAAAACAGTAGCCACAATTTATCAAAGATTAGCTCCATTTTATACACAAAGTATATGATTCAGAAGTATAGGTAACTCTCCCAATAAGGTGATGAAACCAGAACATGGCACATTTCCTCCTGGGATGACTGACTAATTCAAAACATTATGTATGAATCATATGGTTTTTCAATGCATTCTCTATACATTTAAGCATTTGTTATTATTAAACTCCCTTCATAATAATGTGAAACAATGATCCTTGAAGGTGGCTTTCAGATTCTGCATGTCAGTCCCTGCTCCAGGGCATTCTAGTGGTTAGGAGTGAGAAGTCAGCTAGCTGTGGGCTCCCTGGAGCTCCTTTGTGCCAGGCCCAGGCTCTCCTGATTCCTTCCCCCACCCCTCTTTTGGATGGGTTCCTCTGGACTTGCTTCCCCAAACTCCTGGCCTGTATGTCAGCATCCCTGTTCCTCTCCTTTGGGTGGGATCCTTACCCACAGATCTTGTGGTAGGGGCAGTAATTCTCCCCAAATATTGTACTCCCTCTCCTACATTTAAACCCCTTAAAGTTACAGGATCATCTGACTAGTTCTAGCCAGTAAAATGTGGCCAGAAGTGTATCACCTTTGCACCGAGGCAATGAAAAGCCCACGCTGGACTCTCCAATCTTATTTCTCCTGTTGTGGAGTGTTAAGTGCACATGACCTACACCATACAAATCCTAAAATGCTAGCCTTGGTTAGCATGGGTCCCTGAGGGACACTGGAGCAGATTATCACCCCATACCACACTGGATACTTTGTATGTATAAGAAGTAAACTTTCATTTTGTTATAACACTGATTCGGGGGCTGTGTGTTATTATAGCAAAACCTAGCATGTCCTAAGTTATACAAAATTCAATCTCTGCATATAAATTAGGACTGGGTCTCTTGCTCTTGACCACCTCTCCATGGTCCTACATTGGCTCTCATTTTGCCTTTATGAACCCAGCATGCTCTGAAGCAAGTGCAGAACTTGAAGTTCTAGTCACCTCCCAGGGGTTAATTATCTGAATCTCTCCTTCCCTTTTCTCCCCAAAATGCCACCTCAACCTCAAGGAAGTCAGAGACTGAGCCAGCTGGAGATTAACCAAGTCAACAGAAAAAGTTGGGAATTCTCAGCCTGAGCAGGAGGAGTCACTGGAGCAAGGGAGGTGAAAGAAGAGAAAGAGTTGACATCCTAGATTATCAGGAGTAAGTGTGCTAGTTCTGAAGGGGTTGGTCAGAAGTAGAAACAGAGTCAGAAGTAGGGTCCTGGTCAAAGTCTTGGAGCCAAGGGCTTGAAGATGGAAAGATGAGGCCAAAGGGAAAGTAAATCATGATCAAAGGTCCTGGCCAATTTCATCTATCCCTGGTTGATATGCACCATTTACCTCTCCAGGGCCAGTAGGTAGGTATGCAGACATAACTCTAGCTGGCTTCAAGAGCCAGGTGTCTACCAACATGGAAGCACTAGCCAACTCTACTGCTCTGAGAGATCTGTTAAATCCTATCATGTTTGGAAGTATACTGGACAACTTGATTTAACCCATGTTCCCTAGTGTGGGGTTTCTCCTTTCTCAAAATTCCAGCAACTCACACATCTCTCACCAGTAGAAACCAACTCAGCATGCTTAACAACTTGCCTCTTATTCTAAATGCTTACAATCTTATTCACTTGTGTAGCAACTTCCCCAGAATAAGCACAGAGCTAATTGAGGAACTTGATGGCTCTTTTCTCAAGCCAAACAAGATGTTCGCATTACCTTTAACATTCAACTTTGTGACCAGATTATCTGATTTGGTTATGAAAGCACTAATCACATCTTACACCCCAAATAACATACAAAATCAGTGTGCATGGAAAAGTTAATTAATATTATGAAATATTAATTATCCTTTTTGATCTTTTCATTTAAAAATTCATTCTTCCTTCATTTGCTCCATATTCAAAGCTGAACTTTAGATAACGTATCTTTGAATTTACAAGGCTATACCCAGTGATATTTACAAGATAAATCTTCATATCATGCACTGAATGTTCAATGAGAAACAACACATTGCCGGGTAGCTACTCTATTATTGATACTCTGCATAATCTGGAATGATTGTAAATCTTTGCATATAGACCCAATTAAGTTTGTGATTAAATGTAAAGCTAAAAATCCCTTCTATTTCAAGCTTCAAGAAGGAGAGGAGATACTGTCACTAAAGATCTTTCTAAAATACAAACTAAGCCAAATGCTTTTACCGTGAAAGAGCACCAAGTTCACCTACAGAGAGACTTCCACATCACTAAAATCCACCTGCCTGTATTTAAGAACAGATTCCATTGTTCACTTCCTTTACTTTAAAAACCTGTTTTCTCACTCTGTGCACGTATATTCTATTCATCTGTAACAACATAATACAGCTTATTTCTGCCGATACTGGGGGAAGCAAGAGTTTATGAAAATGTATGTATTTAAAATCTAAAGTTTTAAGATGTCTTTATATCCCAAGCTGCCTTTTTTTATACAGAGAAGGTGCTACTGTTAGGACCTGTGGAGGAGGTGATTTCCATTTGATTTTATTGTGTTTTTAGATCACATACAAGTTGTGTTTGATGCCTTTGGTACATTGGATGGCCAATATATGACTAAACAGACAAACCGAGTTGAATACGCTAACCAAAAAGGACGCCCATCCCAGATTTAATAACTGTAGGAGATTCTACTCATAAGAAACTTCCAAGGATGCTATCCCTAGAATGGGGAGGTGTGAGAATCCCAGAACCAATTAAGGCAGCCAATTTCATAAAAGGATATATGAGTGTCCAGGACCCTTGAGCAGGCATCATCACTCCCTGGCTCACCTCTCTACTCCAGTGACTTCTTGCTGCAAATGCCTGTAACTCTGCCTACTGGCTTTCCTCTGCCGGTGAGGCATACTTGACTGCCCCCAGTGCACGCTGAAAGTGCTAGAGACTTAACGCTTTCAGGAGATCAGGAGAAGCCCTCGGACCACGAGAGATGGGGATGTGGTAAATAGATCCTATCTTATTTGCCTCTCAGGGTAATACTAAAACATGTTCTATACTTCCTCCTAGAGTTCCCCAGGAGGGCTGAGCTTCAGCTGCACAGTAGTAACTCGTTTGACTCATTATCCTTTATTGGTTTCCTTCACTTTTCTATTTTACTTCTCAATTCCCATGCTGATGTTTCCTGGGATCACCTCCCAAATAAACTACTTACAGTTTAATTCTCGCCTAGGGGGCTATTTCTGGAGGAATTCAAACAAAGGCAGATCTTTCGTGTTTTGGGGGGTTCGGAAGGAAAACCCATCTGACTCCTATTGATGGATACCTAGACAGAATGGAGGCAGTGATTCTGGGCCCATGAGATGGTGGACAGTAGAATCAGTTCTGACCCTGACACTGAGTTGCTGCAGAAGTCTGGGGTGGTACTTGTGTGTGGGAAAAGATGAATAATAAGACTTCCAGCCTCAGAGCCCAAACATAAGCAGCAAGGCCAAGATTAACCTAAGAGGGTAGGATCATACTCCCCAAGAGTTGCAGTAGGAAGAGCAGGACTCTATCACCTTCCCTTCCCAGCAGGGGACCAGCACTGCACTTCCACCAGAAACATCCTTTGGTGATAGGAAGCATCAGCTATTGCTGTCACTTACCCCACTGATGCCTCAGGAAGGGGTAAAGGTTGGAGCAAATTCTTTGTTGCACTGTGGAAGCTCCTAGGGCTGTGCTATCCGATATAGTAGCCATAGCCAAACACGCACACGTGGCTATTTAAGTCTCAATTAAATAAAATTAAAAGTCCAGTTCCTAGCCACTAACCACATTTAAAGTGCTCACTAGCCACAGGTGCCTATGATCATGGCAGAAAGTCCTTTTGGACAGCGCCTCCCTGGAGTTGTGGGGCAGTTCAGGAAGAGAGGATCTCAAGAAAGAAGGACATACTAAACTCCTGACAATAAAGGATAAGAGGTCCTACGACAGTCATTTTAAAAATAAAAATATATGCCTTTATTTATACTGTAAGTTTGTAAACAGTTCATATTAGGGTTAGAATTACAGAGTCAGTGCAAGGCAGTTTAGAAATTATATAGGCCAATCTCCTGACCTGATGTTTTACAAGCTAACATGAAAATAAAATGATATACCTGTGAGCATTGGGAGAAGTAGTGCATAAATTCTAAGGGAATTATAAAAACTCTATTTTAATGACAGGTACAAAGGTTAATTTTAGCTGGAGCCAATAAAGGTAGGCTTCAGGTAGGAAGTAGCATCTTCAATAAACCTTGAAGTAGATGTACTAGTTCAAAAGGTATTAAAGTGTGGGGAGGAGGGACACAGGTTGAAGACAGAAGCAAGAAAACAGAAGTCATGTCCAAGGAAGGTTTATTAGTCCTGTCTCTGTAGAGAACAGTAAAGATGAGCCAACAGGCTGGGACTGTTTGAAGGAGAACCAAGATAGTTAAACAGAGTCTCCTTCCCAGAACAAAGCCAGACCTAAGACACTTTCTGGGGAGATCAGATCATTTTTCCCATTTATTCCCCCTTGGCTGTCTATTGGTAGGGCTACAAAAAGTGATTTCTCATCATGATACCCACCTCCTCCAGCATTCTGATTATCTATGCCCTCAGGGGCAGCCCCTGTCGAAAATTCTGCAAGTCTTGAGACTAACTCTGAGGAACTGCATGAAGGTGGTGCTTCTGCTCCTATGCTCATACAGAGAAAAAAGAACCAGCCACTGTTTCTGTGGTGTGATTTCAGAAGGAGAATAATCTGTTATGATCCTCTGTTGCCATTCCTACTCCACACCTTATAAAATAGCAAATAAAAGAACCCCAACTCTAAACTGGCTTAAGCAAAAGGAAGATTGGTTGGCGAGATTCTGGGGTAGCTCCATAAAATCAAAGAAAGAGTTTGTCACCCAAACCCCGAGCAGGACAGGGAGGGCAGCACTGAAGGTTTTAGGGGAAATGGGGACTTGTGTCCCCTCTGAGTGCTCTCTGCCCCACCTTCATTCTGTTCTCCCTGGGGTGTTCCTCATTCTATGTGGACATGGCACCACGACCGCAAACTGAACTTAAAAACTCACAGGGAAGAGCTCATGGGCCATCTCTGGACCAGGCCATCACGGTGTCCAGGAAACTAGAAATGTGTAAAAGGACGATAGTCCTCATTAAGACCATATGAATAGGGTTGGAGGGAGAATAGCAATTTCCCCCAAAAGAAGGGGCAAGAAGGAAAAGACAGAACTTGGCTCCGATATCACCAGTGGGGAAATCACTGTGGTCGGCCACCTGAATTGGAATACAGGGTACAGTGAGCACCATGAACAGACTTTTGAAGAAAAAGGGGCAAGAGATTTCCAAAAGGATTCCCATGCTAGATCTCACTGTGTCAGACTACCATTCTAAGAGGCACAGGAAGCCTGATGTTAGCCAAACCATGTCTTTCTCCTACTCAACTCCAGACACATAACCCCAAGGCTGCAGTGAAGACCACAGGACAATTGCCCCTAATTCACCAAACCTACCCATAACATCCAAAGCACAGAACTCTTCTGCAAGAACCGTGCTGCCATCCAAAGCAAAACTAAGCTCCAATTTTCCTCTTGCCCTATATTAGTTTCAGGATATTTTTCAGGCATTCTTTTCATCTTTCATTAAACTAGTAAATTTTTTAGAATGTGAATAATAAAAAAAATGCAAAATGTATCAGTGTGATGGATGGCAATATATTTTAAAACACACATGTGCTAAAACTAAGAGTGACCCAAAAACGAAAAATCCACTCCAGGAGACAGTCTTTATTGCTGGAGACAGGCATTCAAATCACGTGTGGTATCTGGTGACGGTTGTTCACAGCAGAGAGCTGGAGGCGTTACTGACCTCTCTGTGACATCCGCAAGGGTTTACCACATTTTCTCAAACACAAATGCATCTCTGCACAGAGAATGAAACTTTCAAAGTGTTTTGGAGAAAAGAGCCTTTCTTAGCTGAATCTGCAGCTTAGGAGGGTGCTCATTAAACGAGAAAGGAGCAGGCATCTTGGAGTCCTCTTTTGGGGCAGATCAAATGAATCACCCCTGGCCTTTGAATAGAGACGAGGGATCCCATGTCCAGATTTCTCACAGCCTATATGAGCTTTGAATGTTATTGCCAACTGCCAGCCTTATGGATGATTCTACACTGGCCAAATTCAGCTGAAAATTTGGTATAAACTATGTAGACACTAAAAGCAAATGCATTTTTGCCCCCGAAACCAGCTTCTCTTCCTAACTTCTTTAAAGTTCTCAAAAATACACTGTTCTCCCTGTTACCCAGACTTCAAATCTTGTCCTGATGTCTTCTTTCTCAGGCCCTGCATGTTGTCCCAAAGCCTGGCAATTCTTCCCCCTAAGTCTTTCTTGGCCTCACCTTTTTTCACATGCACGTGCACTGGCATGTCTTTAGTACCCAGAATGGGGACTAGCAAACTACGGCCTGAGAGCCAAACATGACCCACCACCTGTTTTGGGTAAATAAAATGTTGCTGGAACACAACCATACTCATTCATTTCTGTATTGTTTAGGGCTGCTTTCACACAACAGCAAAGTTGAGTGGTTAAGCCACACTGTTTGGCACTCAAAGCCTAAAATATGTGCTATCCGGCCCCTCACAGAAAATGTTTGCCAATACCTGTCTGAAACTGTTGCAATAAGTCTGCCCAGCCTTAACTTCTTTCCAGTTCTGTCTACTTTTTAAAATATTCCCTACTCAAAACTCTATTCTGAATTATTAGTGGAGCTTATCAGTCACACACAGGCACACCCTGTTTAAAATGTGTAAAAAGCTCCTCACTGCACTTAGAATAAATTCCCAATACTCTGGCTTTAGATGGTTGGATGGCTTCAACTTCTCTCACTGCGTCCCTCCAAACTCACTATACTCCAGCCTCACTGGTCTTTCTCGTTTCCTTCAGGCATCAGACCCTTCCCCTTCCAGGGCCTTACAACTACTGTTCTCTTTTCATGCAATGTTCTTCCCTACCCACCTTCATCTGGTCACCACCTCTCATCCTCCAGATCTCCATTTCAATGTCACCTCCTTAGAGATGAGTCTATTCTTTCTCAAGAAGACTGCTGTCACTCTGTTCTTTTCTAGCACCCTATTCTTTTTAATTAAACACTTATTTGTTTGCTTCCTGGATTATTATCTGTCTCATTGATCATAATCTTGATCATAGTCACTCCAGGAGGTCAAGGCTTGTGTGTCCATCTTATTTGCCACTCCACATCCAGCACCTGTCAAATAGTAAGCACTCAAAACATATTTTTTTGAATGAGTGATCTTCCATTCATTCCCAAATAATATTTATTCTTTGGCCCCACAATCAGGTTCTATCCTATTATCCAGTCCTAATCGTATGCCTCATTCCATGTAAACTGAGATAACCATCATTTTGCAAATATACACTGTGGTTTTTCACTTCTGAACTTTTCTTGTGCCACCCCAATCCCACATCCTCTACCATTTTTGCTTAGGAAGATCTTTCCTTCCAAGCTTAATTCAAACAATTATTCTAGGAAACTGTGTTTTAGTGAAAATAGTTTGAATAGTGTAAAACCAAAGACATATTTTATAAGGATGCTTCTTAGAACAGTCTTCAATATAATTTGATGCCCTCATGTCCAAGTATTCCAATAAAAGCAATTTTATGTGGGCCAGCCTATGATGCATTCCAAGTCTGATTCTACAATAGGATTAATTTAGGGATGCATTTTAGAGTGTGGGTGGATAGATTAGCAGGGGTGTCCAATCTTTTGGCCTCCCTAGGCCACACTGGAACAATTGTCTTGGGCGACACATAAAATACACTAACACTAACAATAGCTGATGAGCTTTCAAAAAATCACAAAAAAGCTCATGTTTTAAGAAAGTTTATGAATTTGTGTTGGGCTACATTTAAAGTTATACTGGGCCACATGTGGCCCATGGACCATGGGTCAGAAAAGCTTGGATTACACAGTCTTCTGGTTGTTTTTTGCTAACATTGTTTTTCTCAACTCCAGTTTTGAAAGTAACTGGGTACAAATGAGTACTGAAAGGTACTCATATTCTATGTTTCAGCTAAATGGAGCGAGGAACAGGATTGATAACCACGTGTGAAATCTGAGGAGCCTGACTGATACTCATGCTTATAAGGAAGGCCATTCACTCCCTTTCAGTGGTCAGAGAGTATATCTTTATGTCAGTCATCATGAGGCGCTGTACCTAGCATAAACCAACCTATCTACTAAGAGCATTTTTAGCTCATAATAATAAAACATTATTCACACAAAAGAGACTGTTTCAGTGTTTACTGCCTGTTATTTGAGGGTCTAGATCCAGTTTATAAAAAGTTAGAGCGACATATTCCAAAAAAAGCTAAAAAGAAGTGAAGCCAACACACATCTGTTGTGTGTGCCTGTCCCTTCCTTTGTTTTATACATAATGAACATAGCTTTAGATTTTAATTGCTTCTAAACTACTTACTCAGAATGAGTCTACTGTTGGTTAGAACTCCTAGGATTTTTTTTATATTGCTGCTAATCCACATATTTCTGTTACTTACTTATGCAGTTGTTATATTAGGACCCAAGTATAGGAAGGAATATAAAGACACTAATACACACATACCTACATTTTGTTCTCCCTCCTTAGTTTTAGGTCAAGTGTGAATTTTATAGGTATAGGCTGCATGGCTTTATTCAAGCCATTTATGACTCTGTTAAACCCAACAAGGGCCAAAGTAGCTTCGGTACACCTCTAACTGTTCCATTTAACATTCATTATCACCCAGTATCCTGAAGAAGCTGTTTGCCCTCACATCTAGTTTTTTGACATGAAAACATTAAACAAACAATTCTGGACTCCTATTAAGTACCAGGACACTTGTTAGGTACTAAAGATACAACAATTTTAAAGGTGAAAAAAAGCCCATTTCTAACCTCATTAAGTTTATAGTAAGGCCACAAGGATACCTAATAAGAGGTAACATTTATTGAATTTGGTACTGTATGTGTATTATGTTATTTAATCCTCAAAAACAAAAAGAAAAAGAAAAACCCTGAAGAAGGTACTATGGTTTATATAGATGGAAACTGAAGTTTAAGGAGATTAAGTAACTTAACCAAGGACACACCTCTAGGTAGTGGGGAGGTAGGATTCAAACCCAGATGGTCTGGCTCCAAAATCAATACACTTAATAGTTCTATTTAAGACCACCATGCTTATCTGCATAGGTTGTGTACCTGTGCAGGTACACAGTTCAAATACACTCCAACTTGCACAATGTCATATAGCAGTCTGAAACCCAGACACACCACCAGATTTTCTTGACCTGTGATTTTTCTTCTCTTGTCCAAGAAAAATCAAACACGAAGATGGAGGAAGATGAAATGGAAAAATTCCTAGAAAGACACAAACTACTAAAATCAACTCAAAAAGAAATAGAAAATCTAAATAGACTTTTACAATAAATAAATAAGGAGACGGACTTAGTCATTTTAACACTGCCCACAAAGAAAAGCTCAAGACCAGATGTCTTCACTGGTGAATTCTAGGAAACATTTGAAGCATTAATACCAACTGTTCCAAAGAATAGAAGAGAACACTTTCCAAATTATTCTACGAGACCAAAAGCAGAAGCAATAAAAAAATAAACCGGACATCTTTTGTGTTGCAGAGGATACCATTAGGAAAGTGAAAAGACAACACACAGAATGGGAGAAAATATTTACAAATTGTAATAAAAAGATAAGTAACCCAATTCAAAAATGAGCACAGAATTTGAATATTTTCCCAAAGAAGACATACAAATGAACAACAGGCTTGTAAAAAGATGCTCAATATCATTATCAACCAGGAAAATGCAAGTGAAAACCACAAATAGGATATTACCTCATACCCACTAGGATGTCTACATCAAAAAGACAGACAATAACAAGTGTTGGTGAAGATGTGGAGTATCTGGAATCCTCACACACTGCTGTTGGGAATATCAAATCTCACTTTGGAAAACAGTCTGGCAGTTCCTGAAAGATTAAATATAAAATTATCCAGCAGTTCCAGTCCTAGGTACATACTCATGAGAAATGAAAGTATATGTCTACACTCACACATGTACACAAGTGTTTATAGCAATGTTATTCATAATAGCCTAAAAGTAAAAGCAACCCAAATACCTATCAATGGATGAATAAATAATAATATGTCTAGATGGTAGAATATTATTTATTAATCAAAGAAATGGGGCACTCGGTGCAGTGGCTCATACCTGTAATCTCAGCACTTTCAAAGGCCAAGGCAGGAGGCTTGCTTGAGGCCAGGAGTTTGAGACCAGCCTGGGCAATATTGCAAAACCCCATCTCTATCAAAAACAAAAAAAATAGCAGATGTCCTATGCCAGATATTCGGGAGGGTAAGGTGGGAGGATTGCTTGGGCCCAGGAGTTCAAAGTTACAGTGAGCTATGATTGTGCCACAGCATTCCAGCCTAGGTGACAGAGCTAAGCCCTATCTCTTAAAAAATAAAGGAAAGAAATGAAATAGTGATACATGATACATCATTGATGAACCTTAAAAACTTTATGCTAAGTGAGAAAAGCCAGCCATAAAGGACCACGTATTATACATACTATATGATTCCATTTATATAAGATGCCTAGATTAGGCAAGTCCACAGAGACAGAACGTAGATTGGTGGTTGCCTAGGGCAGGAGAAAGTGGGGGGAAATGGGCAATGATGGCCATTGAATCAGGTTTCTTTTGGAGTTGACAAAAATTTTCTAAACTTGTGATGATGATTGCACAACTATGTGAATAAACAAAAAACAAACTGTACATTGTAAATGGGTGAATTGTATGATATATGAATTATATCTTAATAAAGTTCTTACTAAAAATGATGGAGAGAAGGCGAGAGAGAGATCATTCTCTTTAAATATGGAATATTAATTAAACCATTCATTTATGTCTCTTGAAAATCTCAATAAAATGGTGATTAAAAAATTTTAAAAGGCATAATCCAACATGTACAAGTAATAGAGAAGAAGAGACTACAAATACAGCAAAGGGAAAATGTCAACACCATTTTGGAAGCTGGAAAGAAGATATGTAAGTAACACAGTGACCTAACACCTAACAGACCTGGGAAAGCTAAAGCCTGTGGGGGATGACAAGAGGGAGACCTAATGGCACTGCAAAAAGCTCCAGAAAGTTTCCAAAATTAGGAGCATTGGTTACTTCTGAAGGCCAGGGTGTGGGGTGAGGCTGAAAATAGAAGTGTGGGTTGAAAGTTTACATGAGATGGAGTTAAATACCCCTTCTAAACCCATGGAGCTGGATTATACATTCCACCCTCATCCCACTGCCTCAGCCAGGGACAGGTAGTTTTTTTGTTTGTTTGTTTTTGTTTTTGTTTTTCTGCAGAAGCCAGGCCTCAGACTCTGGGCTCAGGACTTGGGCTCTGGATTCAGGGACCAAAGGCACAGATGAGGGAGAGGTGAGACGGTCAACTGAAAACAAGGAAATTGAATCAAATGGTATGCATTGAAAGGTAAAGTATTGGAAATCTCATAGAAAGTAAAACAAAATGACAAAAAGGTGGGAAATAAGAGAGCAAAAAGATCAAGAAAATTGGAGGATTGACCCAAATGGTCAAACATCAGGATGGCAAGGGTTCCAGGGAAGGAGGGGGTGGTGTGGAAAATGAGATCAGAGAACATGCAGGGAAACTATTATAAAAGAAATTATGCAAAAAAGTTCTCAGAACTTAGAAGAATGTGTTTCTAAAATAGAAAGGACCTACCAGATGTCCTGCAAAATGCCCATCATTGTGAAATTTCATAACACTCACGGGGCTTCTGGAAAACAGTTCCTTCAAGGTTCTGAGGGAAATTCTGTTGAACACAGAATTCTATACTTAGCAAAATCATTAGTCAAGTGTGAGGGTAGAATATAGACAAGAAACAGGAAGTCATGTAATCCAAGAAGCCAGGGACAAAACACAAAAGTGAACCAAATTCCCAGGATGACGGTGAGGGTAACAGCCAGGCTTCAGGCACAGAGAAGGGTCAGAACTGATTGGAAGCAATGTAGGAGGATTCCAAAAGGTTCATCTCAAAGGTGGCAGGTGGGGGAATTGGCGTTGGGGAGTGCAAGAGATTACTCGACCTTACAGAGGGGTGTTTTCAGCCTTCAGGAGTTTACAGATGGGCTATTCAAATAAACAGAAACAGTTCATAGCTCTAGAAAAAAACAAAGAACACTACAGGAAAAGAAGGGTAAATTTAAAAGTATGTAATTAGAACTGTCAGGTCCTTCCAAGGAACCTGGTAAATCATTTTCTTAATTCTCACCCAAGTTTTAAACAAATTGGATTGTATAAACCAGAAAATTTAGATGAAGGACAAAACCTCACCCTTATTTCCCTCTAGTGATAAAGGCTTCACTAGTTTCCACCATGTGAGGTTAGAGTGAGAAGATGGCTGTCTGTTAAGAAGTGGACCCTCACCAGAACTCCAAATCTGCCAGCGCCTTGATTTTGGACTTCCCAACCTCTAGACCTGTGAGAAATAAATTTCTGTTGTCTATTAAAAAGCAAAAGGCATATCTGGCTAATGTAGTTTAGGTATGAGAAATGAGTCTTGAATCTCAGAATTAAGCAGATTCCCACTCCTCCCTAAACTCCCTGCCCAAGCCAAGGCAAGGCTGGACCTTCACAGCCCAGATGGAGCAGCAAGGAACACTCTCCCCTTGCTGTTAAACAGCTTCCAGAGGCAGAATGAAAAAGGCCTGATCCAAATTCACTGACCAGATTAAGCCACTCTTCCTTCCCTAGAGAGAAGCAAATGAATTAATGAGGAAAGGCGCAGAGAGATCACAGAAATGTTTAGCAGAAACCCCACCTCAAGGAAGAAAATATCAGGCGTTCCCTCCTGACATTAATGATGCAAATATGAAGCGTGATCTCACTAGAAATTATAATGTAGTAAAGTAAGGTAGGGCAGAGAATGCAGGCATTTATGACAGTGGTAGCATAAGCGTTAAATCCTCATCCTCAGAGCAGAAGTTCACTAGAGAGTTAAAATGGAAAATCAAGAAATGACAGTAACATATATTATTTGGCAATATGTAGCCAAGGAAATAGCTTAAAACAGCAACCTAGAAGAGTTGAGAGTGGCAGCCTTCAGGGAGGAGTCTGAGGTGGGAAGATGCGAAGCAGGGACGTCCTGCCCGTTTCATATTAAAACCTGTTTGTAGTGCTGTTGTGTTGTTGGACTTCGAAAACTTTGGATTAGATTGGATCATATAAAATTGCCAATATTTGCCCATTTGTGGCCTAAAACATGGCAATTTCATATGGTTCGTATAGTTCAGCCTAAAATTTTAACAAAGTGAATTTTAAAAAACCTTTTTAATGAAAGGAAAAGGAGCCCAGCCCTTGGGATACCTTCTCTGCTTCCTTGCTCGCTAGTCTAGTTTGTGTACCTCCCTGGGGCACATTATCTCTGCTAACGAACCCGTACCTATCTGATGTTTCCACAGCACTGCAATCATTAGTCACCTTGTCTTCCCTCCACTGGTTGAGATTACGTTGAGGGGAGGCCCTGTTTATTATCCCAGGATGCCCACCACAGCAGCAGGCACAGAGTAGGCCATCAGCATTTTCTGAATGAGTAAATGATGGCATAGTTACGAACCTTCACTGGGTGCTTGGACTGGTTGCTTCCTTTCCCAGGTGTTTATTATACAATAACCTTTTAGGACTGTTACCCTATTATCTTAGGATTTCACCCAACATCTACACCAAGCTCACTAACTTGCAGTGTGTAGAATCTGCTTTATTCTCTCTCGCTCGCTCACTCTCGCTTTCTCTTTTAGGAAAACTTTCAAAAGAGAAACATTTTCCCAATCCTGGATTTGCAGCCCCTTGCCATGGCTCACAGTGCAAGTTCTCGCACAGGCTGGGGTGTTCTGTATCTGCACCAGGAGGACCAACCTCCCATAGGAACTCTGGAGACCCAGTAATTGAGCAGCTTGGCTCTCAAGCTCCAGATCAGATGGCCTGAGAATAAATTGTGTGCTGCCTTCCTTTCCCCTCATTACAGGGAACGTAAACAAATACTTTCACCTTTCTCTGCCTAAGGTTCCTAATATCTAAATAAGATAGTGCCTAAAACCGTAAAGTTGTTGTATAGATTAAATGAGATAATATAGGTAAAATATTGAATGTAGGAAGCGTTCTAATGTGTAGCTGTTACTAGCTGACATGGCTTTTTTTCAGTCTGAACTTCCATTCGCTTTTATCAACATATGTTCTATGCTTTCAATTCAAAAATCATTCTTTGTTGCAAAAAATGAAGATGAACAGAAGTAGAGGAGTTCATTTATATTATCGGTCAGCATGCAAGAATCGCTCCAAGGAAGCAGGCCCGTTCCCCACCCCCTCTTGTGAGGATTACTCTAAAAATAATTTTCTGAGTTTTGTTGCCCTGAGCATTTCTTACAAGCTCATGGAAATGAGAGGCTATATAATACTGTTCTCATAAGCCTTCCTCTTATCTCTGGCCAAGCACTCCTTCCTGTTTCTTTTCTAAGTATTCACTGGAAATCAGAGTTCATCAGAGAGAAACCTATGTAGCCACCCTGGCTTCCCTAAGCACCCATCTAATTACTCCTTGTGTTAGGCCATTCTTGCATTGCTATAAAGGAACACAGGAGACTGGGTAATTTATAAAGAATAGAGGTTTCATTGGCTCACAGTTCTGCAGACTGAACAGGAAGCATGGCAGATGCTTGGCTGCTGGGGAGGCCTCGGGGAGCTCACATTTATGGTAGAAGGCAAAGGAGAAGCCGACACATCACAGGGTGAGAGCAGGAGCAAGAGAGACAGTGGAAGGTGCCACACACTTTTTATTTATTATTATTTATTGAGACAGAGTCTCACTCTGTCACCCAGGCTCACACTTTTAAACAACTAGATCTCAGTTGAATTCACTTATCACCAAGGGGATGGCACTAAGTCATTCATGAGGGATACAACCCCGATTCAAACTCCTCCCACCAAGCCCCACCTCCAACACTGGGATTACATTTCAACCTGAGGTTTGGCAGGGACACAGAGCCAAACCATATCACTCCTTATTGGGTGTATTTGCAATTGTGGAGTCAGAGCACTGTGGTTTTGAGAGCTCCCCAAGCTTCGTGCACACTCCTCCCTCTAAGTGCCCACTTTGCTCTGAACGCTAGAACCCAGGTCTATGCCTCACCAGTCCCAGCTTTCTTCCCTGGATATTACTGCCTTGGGATGCCATGGTCAATTCTCATAATATTCTTCCCACTCATCACCTTCTCTTTGTTAGAATTAGATCTAGGCCAGGCCTGGTGGCTCACATCTGTAATCCCAGCACTTTGGGAGGCCAAGGCGAGTGGATCATGAGGTCAGGAGATCGAGACCTTCCTGGCTAACACAGTGAAACCCCGTCTCTACTAAAAAATACAAAAAATTAACTGGATGTGGTGGCACACACCTGTAGTCCCAGCTACTCAGGAGGCTGAGGCTGGAGAATGGCATGAACCTGGGAGGCGGAGGCTGCAGTGAGCCAAGATCGCACCACTGCACTCCAGCCTGGGCGACAGAGGGAGGCTCCATCTCAACAAAAAAAAAGAATTAGATCTAAAGCAGCAGTTCTGCTGGTTACTTCCTAAATAAGCAGGTAAATAGCAACTAATGAGAGAAAATCTTATTGGTGTGAAGGTGTCTGTGGGGACTTACAGTACAAACGAATAAGCATCACTTCCCATGCAAAGGAGCAACACTAATTATGTGGCTTTCTAACAGTCTGTCTAGTCAGCCAGAGAGGTGCTGTGTTTGGCCCTGGATAACTTTTTGGTGACCTTTGTATCATAATGTTTTCCCAAATGGTTACTTCATCTGAGTGAGGACCATCTTGGTGAGGAGAGGACATAAATGTCCACATTACCTAACTGGAGAGAGTTGATGAACCCCTTCTCCTCTCTGAGCCCGTTTCTCATCTGTAACATGAGGGTGTTGAACTGGATGATCTCAAAGGTCTCAGCCATTTAAAAGTTTTAGGATTTTAAGTATAAACGGAGGGTTTCTTTTGATATCTAGTGTCTGCGCTAATGTCAAAGTAGTATATCAAAGAAGTATATTTGAGTTCAAATAAAATTTTTCTAGTCTTATGCAAAATGCAAACTTCCCATCGTTTTTCATGTTTTCTTTTACATCATACTCATCACATTCTTTTTTGCAGTGGGAACGCCTATCAATTCTGCTTTTTAATCTATTGTTCTATTTCCCCAGTAGATGGCACCCCATTACAACTTTCAATTACTTTCTGACTACAAACTCAGTGCAACCAGCCCAGAAAATCAATGCAGACTGAAGAGAATGTGGGAATATTTGTTTATCAAAAACAGATAAATAAGCAAAAATGTATATTGGGCACCTAAAATATGCATCGATTTTTAAAAAATTTAAACCTTTAATTTAAAATTTAAATTAAAATTTAGAAAAATCTAAATTAGTTTAAATTTTAAAAATTTTTCTAGTTAATTTTAGAAAAACGATGCATATTTTTGGTGCATTTCTAATACAAAGTTTAAAAATTTAAATTTAAATTAGATTCTAAAATAATATATAAAAAAGTAATTAGAATATTTTTATACAAACATGTCAGACTACCATGTGTTAGCCTGAGTGGTACCCTTCAAAATAATGAATGTTTGAGATTATGGATGATCAAGTTGATTCATTTACATTGCTATTTTTTAAAACATTTAGAAAACCATTTTCTGGAAAAGACTCCCAGGATCACTGTCTTGCCTATATGACAAAACCCGTCTCGATGCCTTCTTTCTGACAATTCCTCCCCCGTAGCATCCACTTCCTTGATAATCCTTACATTCAAGAAACTTTTTCCTTTCTTGGAAAGGCAATTTCCAAACATTCTATACTCAATGAAGTTTGCCCGTCTACTTTTAAGTATTTTGAACAGAATAGAACTCAGTGACTTATAACCATCATTTCAGTCCACGTGCTGTGTCTCTGCTGGCTTCCTTTGCCATGATGAGCAGAACGTGGCCCATGTTACAGGTAAATTAATGCTGGTACACTGGTAAGCAAAGAAGCCAGTAACTGAAATGGGAAAGGACTCTAGCATTGGGAATTATGAGCCCTAACACATTTGAATTTACCTTCTGAGAAAAGTAAGAAGGTGAGCAAATATCTTGCCAGTCTCTCATGAAGAACTAGCCCCTGCTTCAAGCCTGGCAGTGAGTTAGGAACTCCAGTCCTACCTATATAGGGTCCAGGACTGGTCTTGCTGCCCTTAGCCCAGGTGCAGCGTTCCTGGGAAAGAAGTACCCACCTGATATCCTTGGAGCAAGAAAGAATCACCCTCCAATCTTTACCTGAATGCGTTCTTTTTCCCTACTGCAAGGAAAGCCCTGCCCTGAACTGTTTCTGGGTGAATCCACCCTTGTTCTTTAAATATTACCGGCACACCCTCCATCTACAGTCCACTGAGGGAATGCACAAATATGCAGCACCCAGCCCAAACAGTAGTCCCCATCTCAAATCTCATAACTTGTCCTTGACTGCTCTCATCTCGCATGTTGAGTTCTATCACCTTTATACTCCCACTCCTGAAATCTACCTCAAGCCCTGCGTACTATGGTGACCTTCCTTCCCCACTGATGCTAGATTCCATACACTTCTGAGTTTGGGTACCCTGGCTTCTCCAGATAAGAGACAGGCCTCCACAGCCCCTATCCCCACCTTTCCTAGCTCCCTGATCTCTGCTGGGAGAAAGGATTAACATCTGGTTCTGATCGCCTCATTTCTCACAGCTGAGATCTTGAATGGTCGAGCACTTCAACGAGTTTGGGATTATACTCTGAAGCCACTGGGCTGAATTAACTCTGAAGATCAGTTGCATGATCTTCTAAACCTCCAGTTACATGAGAAATTTAATTTCCTAGTTGCTTAATCCAGTTTGAATTGGGTCTTCAACTCCCTCTGGTGGTAGAATCCTCACCCACAGGCCACTACACAAAGCTGGAGCTCTGAAGTTTGGCTGGTTTACAGGCACAGCTTAGTGGCTTCCCAAGCGTATGAGAATGCATGTTTTAATTGTGGGGGAACTATGCCATCTGACTCTGAGGTTGGGTTTCCTTGGGGAAGTCTTCACTTACTCTGAATGACTTTAATTTTAACTTATGTTTTCTCCACAGACTGAAAATCCTCTATCATGAGAATTTGCCAAACACAATGATAATGACAATTCAGTCAACAGCCTATATTCTATAGCACTATTTAAGTTTTTCTTTTTCCTAATATTTATTGAATATTTACTATGTGCTTGTCCCTGTTCTAAACACCTTTCTTATATTACCTTTTTTAATACTTAAAACAACTCTATGAAGTTGATAATTATTATCCCCATTCTTTAGAAGAAAAGATTGTCATATGGCATCTCATATGCTCCAAGCCAGAGTGAACAACAGATATTCATCTCTCAGATTCATCTACACAAGTTTGTGAATCAAATGAGCCTGTTAGGCCCATAGAGAGGCATCAGGGTGACTTCAGTGGCCGAGGTAGGTTTGTTTTTTTTTTTTGTTTTTTTTTTCCCAGAGATAAAGCACCCAAGAGGATTGTCAGACCTGTCAGAAAAATATAACCCAAATTCACTCAGAAATCTCAAATCTGAACTTTTAGGAGTTTAACTGGTAACACATGGGTAAGAGCCAGCTTCCAAACACACTTAAGATTACAGAAGAGAGGCCGGGCGCAGTGGCTCATGCCTGCAATTCCAGCACTTTGGGAGGCCAAGACGGGTGGATCACAAGGTCAGGAGATCGGGACCACGGAGAAACACCGTCTCTACTAAAAATATTAAAAAAAAAGAAATTAGCCAGCCGCGGTGGCGGGCACCTGTGGTGCCAGCTACTCAGGAGGCTGAGGCAGGAGAATGGCGTGAACCCGGGAGGCAGAGCTTGCAGTGAGCTGAAATCATGCCACTGCACTCCAGCCTGGATGACAGAGCAAGACTCCATCTCAAAAAAAAAAAAAAAAAAAAAGATTACAGAAGAGAAAGGATCTAGAGATGTACGTGACATATGAGATAGGCCAACTGCGATCTTGCAATAGGGTGACCCACTGTCCCAGTTTGCCTATGACTGAGGGGTTTCCCAGGTCGTAGGACTTCCAGTGCTAATGACAGGAAGGCATTCAGCCTTAGCCTTGACCCCACACCTAATCTACTCCCCAGGTATTTAGCTGGGCAATCTTGGCGGGCCTGAGATTTAGGAGATCTAGAAGTTGGTACTAACTGTTCAGCCCCATGAGCCTCAGTTTTTGCAGATTAAAATAGGAGTAATCCCTGGCCTTAACCACCTCCTAGGATATTTGGACTCCTCAAAACATTTTCATAAACCTATGAGGAAGACCGCTGTGATCCTAAGAACCTCTTTTTATACAACATTGCCCTTGACTATGTTTAAAAATAGTCCCCATGGTTTCAAATTTAAAATTTACAATTTTTAATTTTAAATGTTTTAAATTTAATTTTAAAATTTAAAAACAAGGCTGGGCATGGTGGATCATGCCTGCAATCCCTGCACTTTGGGAGGCCAAGGTAGGTGGATCACCTGAGGTCAGGAGTTCGAGACCAGCCTGGATAACATGATGAAACTAAAAACACAAAAAATACAAAAACATAGCTGGGCGTGGTGGCAGGCACCTGTAATCCCAGCTACTCAGGAGGCTGAGGCAGGAGAATAGCTTGAACCTGAGAGGCAGAGGTTGCAGTGAGCCAGGATCACACCACTGCATTCCAGCCTGGACAACAAGAACAAAACTCTGTCTCAAAAGAAAAAAAAAAAAAAAAAAAGCCAGGCATGGTAGCTCACACCTGTAATCCCAGCACTTTGGGAGGCCAAGGTGGGCAGATCACCTGAGGTCAGAAATTCAAGACCAGCCTAAATATCATGGTGAAACTCTGCCTCTACTAAAAATACAAAAATTAGCTGGGCGTGGTGGTGCACGCCTGTGATCCCAGCTACTTGGGAGGCTAAGACACAAGAATTGCTTGAACCCGAGAGATGGAGGTTGCAGGGAGCTGAAATCGCACCACTGCACTCCAGCCTGGGTGACTGAATGAGATTCCATCTCAGAAAAAAAAAAAAAAAAAAGTTGACAATGCTAACACAGACAAGCACAGACAAGCAAAGCAATTAGAAAGATTTAGGTAAATAGTTTGAGCTGTTTAAAAAAAAAAAAAAAGTGCTTTTTAAAACTGCTTCCCAGACTTGAATTGTATTCACAACTCTAGTCTAGACCCAACCAGCGGTACACCATTAAGAAACCGCCCCCCTCCCCCCCCCCCCACACACACAAACCCCTATCATTTGGTATTTTTTTAAATGATGATCATTGGAACTCCAAGAGACACAGGTAGTGGAGACATCACTGTGTAGGAAATTGCTAAAGAAGTCCAGGCAATTCCAGTCTTCCAGTATCAGTCAAAACAATTCTTGTCTCTTGCTCAGCATTTTCCCCAGAAGCATCTGAGTCAGCCCTTTGGTCCTCTAGAGGTCTGGTTTTGTTCTGGTGCTCATATTCTGAAGTTCAGAGATAGGTATCCCAATGGGAAGGGTCTACATCCAAGCGATGAGACAAGCTTTCTAATTAAACACTCTTTATACCCTCTGAAGCCTCTTTCATTTCCTGTGCCTCCCAAATTTTCTCTCTCTAGGATAAAATGCATTCAATCTTTTTAAATAAAGAACATCTGCTTAACCCTGCCCAAAAGAAACTTCTACTGCCCTATTTATTTTAATAGCCATGTGATCTACCAGTGAACACTGAACAGCAGAAATTAAACAGAGGAAATCTCTCCCCAGTCATGCTTTATCCATTAAGCATGTGTGAATCTGTGATGATCTCGGCTTTCCTTGTGCACAATGACTAATTGAGTTTGAGACAGTGGCTGTCAAAAGCTCAAAAAGGCATGATTTATGCTATGGATATTTTTAGTTTCTGACATCTTCAGCTTTATAGGGAATAAAAGAAGTCATTACTGTATCAGGATTGTGACAACAGGCAGTTTCTAACAATGGAATTACCCTCTGACAACTAGCCAGTCTATTAATTGAAAGCATCGAGTTTCTATCTTCACTTTCACCTGCTGCTCCTGGGCAGATGATCCCGCAGATTTTCCATTTGCATTTATTTCAGCTGCAACATTTATTACATTCCCATTTATCCTTCCCTGAGATCTTATTGACGCTGCCACTGGGAACCATGGCAATAAGTGATAGCTTCAGTGAAGAACCAGCTGCCAGACCTGGCCCACTGTTCAGATGATGTATGCCCCAGCCTGGCCCCTCTCTGAAGCAGCAACTCAGGAACATCCTGGTTACCCACAGAGGAATCACATTTCCAGCCTATAACTTGATTACCATCGCTTTCACTTGAGACTGCAAAATGGCAGTAGGTGAAGGAAAATTTCTAGCTGATGTGTGTGAACTGGGTTCATAATATTGCCCTTTTGAAAAAATAAAACAAACACAAAAGGATAGAAGGACAGAGTTGGGGAGACAAGACAGACTTCATTGTATTAATAAATGCAGGGTGCACAAGTCAGAACGGAATCTACATCAACCTGTAAGCCATAGAAATAGCAATAACATTTAAATGCCGAATTCTGGTGACTACACATTTACTTGACTGCTTTATCACAGGGATGATGTAATCAACTAGCAAGGTCTGAGACCCTGGCATGGATCACAATGCAGAGACATCTGCCTTTTTGTGACATTGCTTCCTTGGATCTTCTGCTTCCCCTGGAAATTGTCTCTGATGGATCCAAGAATATCATCACAGTGTTTGCATTTGCAGTTTCCTCTAAGCTTCAGTGCTCTCCTGCAATCAGTCCTGCCTCAGGTAACACTGACAGAGCACCCTCTTGTCAGCTTACCCTCCTGCCCCTCCAATCCATCTCGTGGGCCTGCCCTTCTCCACTCCCCGCATGAGTTGTTGCTCACAGTCCAGAACACTGACTCGTGCAAGGTTTTCTGATAACACGCTGTGAGAAGGGTCTTCAGTGATATGCATGGAAATGAAGGCAAAATGCTCCCAAGGGTTTAGATCCCCAGGAGTGAGGAAAGGACAGGTATTCACATCTCAGGGGAACCATGGGAAATACAGCCGTTTTGATCTCACCTCCCCTCTCTTTCATGTTCTAACCTGCCTGGCCCTCACTGGGGGTCCAGTATCTTCCAACTGCCTACACAATTCTGCAGCCCCTCTCAATATTGTTTGCTTCCCCATGAAGGGCCTCATTCTTTTCTCTTTCCCCAACAACCTGGCTTAGGACATCCACCAGCAAGAATCATGCAGAGAGCAGGATGTGGCTCTCAGCTATAAGAGACAGAAACTCAACTCAAACACAAAAGGGATTTGCATAAATGAGAAGTTGAAGGGGCAAACTAACTCCAGGAATAGCTGGATCCAGGGGCTTAACGGTGTCTTCAGAAATCCCTCAATTTCTCAGCTCTGCCTTTCTGGTCTCAGCTTCATTTTAAGGTACACTCTCCTTATGTGATGGCAAAGAGAACCACCAGCAGCTCTAGGTTTATGTAATCCTTACAGTTTGTGGTTCTAGTGAAATAAGACGATCCATTTTCCCAATAATTCCAATAAAAATCTGAAGGCAGGCTCTGGTTGACCTGACTTAATCATGTATCATCTCTGAAACCTTTACTATCGCCAGGTGGACTATGTATTCTAATTAGTTAGCCTTGGGTCATATATCTACCCTAAAACACATGGGATGGGCTCCTTGCTGAAATAGGGGTTGTATGACTAGGAGAAGGAAGATGAAGGGGCATGCTGGACAAACACAACTATAGTTATAATAACAGCCCACTACACAGATTAAAATGCCTCTGCCCAGATTAATAGGTCTGAGAAATTTCTGGCATTAGTAACAAGAAAGTAGGAATCAGGATCATTCTTACCATGTTTCTTACATATGGCTATTGAACTCCCTCAAAATATAATGTGTGTAATATTCATATCAGAATTATCCCTGCTAAGGCATCATTCCCTAAAGCAATGGTGTTCAAATTTGATTTTAAGCACCACGACTTTCCTCAAATAAATTGTATGTTAAATTCCAATACATAAAATGGATAAAAGTGAGTGGTTCTATTGACAGCTGAGAGCTGGAGGTTATGAAGATAGAGGGGCAGACACAGACATGGGAGCTCAGCTCTGTCTCACTTGGTGGCCCCTCGGGTAACATCCCTGAAACCCCTGGGGCTCCTGAAAGTTAAGTTTCCACATAAGAGTTTTGGAGGGACACAAACATTTAGTCCATAACATTAATCATGTACTTAGAGTTTTAATTAATAAGCAGTATAAAGTCCAAATAGTTCATTGTATACTGTGTTTGTTCTCAACTATTCTTTTTAATGTTTAAATAAGTTTTTGAGTCAAATGAATCCCTACAGAAAAAAAAAGTATCTATAATACACAAGTGGTCCTAACAAAATTACCTTTAAAAAGACAACCCAATAGAAGAATGAGCAAAGGCTATGAATTGACAATTCACAAAAAAAGTAGTCAAAATTGCCATTGCAATGAAGGTATGCTCAGCCTTACTAGCAGTGAAGGAAATGCCAATGAAAGTCACAGTGGAAAGCCGATGGTGCCCATCATATAGATATCCATCATAAAGAACTATGTAAAGGGCTGGGCACCATGTTTCACGCCTGTAATCCCAGCACTTTGGGAGGCCGAAGAGGGAGGATCACGAAGTCAGGAGATTGAGACCATCCTGGCTAACATGGTGAAACTGTCTGTACTAAAAATACAAAAATTTAGCTGGGCATGGTGGTGGGCACCTGTAGTCCCAGCTATTTGGGAGGTTCAGGCAGAAGAATGGTGTGAACCCGGGAGGTGGAGCTTGCAGTGAACCAAGACTGCGCCACTGCACTCCATCCTGGGTGACAGAGCCAGACTCCGTCTCAAAAAAAAAAAAACTATGTAAAATATAAACACTTACAATGACAATACCAGTGCTGACAGGCATATGGAGAAAAAAGCACTTTTAATCATTGCTTGAACAATGTGAATTAAGACTTTTTAATAAAGAAATTCAGTAATGTCAAAATTTTAAATGTACGTATCCTTTGACCTAGCCATCTTATATCTGGGAATAAAGTCACCAGTAGCTAAGGATATATGTACAAAAATGTTTGTTGCTATATTGTTTGTAATAGTAAAACAAAGCAAACCAAAAAAAATAAATAATGGAACTAATCTGAACACCTATTGGTAGGAAATGGTTGGATACATTTTGGCATATCCATACTATGGGTATTATGTAGCTATATTAAAGAATTAATTAGTTATATGGTAGTTCAGCAGAGGGGTGGAGTTCTAATTAGGGAAAGGAAGTCAGGCTGGTGGGAGCAGGAGAAAGTGAAAAGAAAAAGCAGATAAGCTGTGAGTCTGCCTTTCCTCATGGTCCAGAACACATAGCCCTCCTGCACAAATAACTCACGATCTTCCTGCGCCCAGCCATCACCAGAGCCTTCACTGATAGAAAAATGCAAGTTAACTCACCGCAACCTTGACATTACCAGTACTTCACAAAGCCCTCTTTAGCACATAGCACAAGCACCATTCTATAAAATCCCCAGCAAGCCTTTGTCTCTTTGCAGTTAGCTCCTCTCTTGCTAACTTGCCCGTTGCTTCCTTGCAATGTATTTTCATACTTTCTCTAATAAATTTGCCTTTCTTTATTTACAACTGCTTGGTAAATTCTTCTTACCGCCCTCATGATACCAGCTTAAGATAGTCACTGCTCACCCACAACAGGGCCTTTGGAAAGTACTTATGTCATGAGGATGAGGCTCTCATGAATGAGATTAGAGACCCCAGAGAACTCCCTCAAACTCCTGTTCCTTGTGAGGATGCAGTGAGAAGATGGCTGTCTGCAACCTGGAAGAGGGTCCTCACTACAACCTGACCGTGTTGGCACCCTGATTCTGGATTCCCAGCCTCCAGAACTGTGAGAAATAAGTTTCTGTTGCTTATAAGCCACCAGTCTCTGGTTACTTAACAGCCTTAACTGACTAAGGCAATTGTGAACTAACAATAATATTTAGACATCTCTGCTATGTGGTTCAGGAGATAACTACCAACTCCTTGCAGGAAGAGTCCTGATAAATCCTTAGGTAGAAGCACCACTGGGTGGTGGGTAGGGCATTGTTCCAGCACCAATCCCTGGGTAGCTGTGTTCATACCATGTCTCTAACTGACGTACTTTGATCTTTCTCTCAGGAATCACAGAAAATGTGTGAGGAAAAAGCTCAGAGAAGGCCGGGCATGGTGGCTCATATCTGTAATCCCTACACTTTGGGAGGCTGAGGCGGGTGGATCACCTGAGGTCAGGAGTTCGAGACCAGCCTGGCCAACAGGGTGAAACCCCATCTGTACTAAAAAATGCAAAAACTAGCTGGGCATGGTGGCATGTGCTGGTAATCCCAGCTACTCGGGAGGGTGAGGCATGAGAATCACTTGAACCCAGGAGGCAGAGGTTGCAGTGAGCCAAGAAAAAAAAAAAAAAAAAGCTTAAAGAAACTTCATGACTCAAAGTCCAGTGATCTGTAAGTTTATTCGGCTGCAAGTTGGCCAAGAGCTAGGGCACAGTACAAGAGAACATTTAACATACTTGTCTGTCACGCATAAAATGAACACTCCAACATGGCACTGATCTATCCATGGAAATGTTAAGATTTTTCAGTCACTAGAGACATACAACAGACTCTAACTCTAGAAGCTCAGAAATATTACTATACTTTTCCTATGACAAGGGAACTAACAATTGTTCAGTACTTACAACTTGCCAGGTCTCGACCTAGATCTTTAACTTTCCTTCTTATTAATTCTCCTCACAGCCTTGTAAGTAGCAATTATCACACCAACTCAGTTGAGAAACTGAGTCTCAGAAGGGTTAAATAGCCTTTCCCAAAGCCACACACCTGGGTATGTAAGTGGTAAAGTTAAATTTTAACTGAGGTCTGCTTATTCCTAAACCAATGCTCTTACCTGTGCTCCATTAGAAACTCCACACATAGGATACAGTATTAATTGAAAAGAAGTAGGACACAAAATTGCATATACCTAATATAATACTGCCTATTTTAAAATATAAATGCATAATTGAAAGTTTAAAAGGGAATATATGAAAGCATTAATAGATCATCTAGGTTGATGAGATTATAATGGTTATGATAATAATAGCTAAAATCTAAGTGCTTACTACATTCAGGCACTAAGGACATTACATAAGTTCTCTCATTAAATCCTCAGAACAACCACTTGGGGGTAGCTATGATTATTTTTCTCCATTTTACAGAAGAGGAAATAGTAAATGACTTGTGCAAAGTCACAGTTTATGAGTTCTGGGCTCAGACTCAATCTCCAAATACCTTGCTCCTAACAATACACTCTAGTACTTTTCACAAATAAATGGACATGCACTTATTTTTTAATCAGACAACAAATTAATGATTAAAATAAAATCAAACCCAAAACCAAGTTTTCTTCCATGTATGGTTATTCAGCAAGACATGGGAGCCTCTTTGGCTGGCTCATTGTCCACCATAAAGGTTAATCTGGACCGTGAGGCTGTTCATCCTCCCCCTAGCCAGTGCCTTCAAGGACACATTGCCCTGCAGTCATTGTCCCCAGCCAGAAGAAGCACCCTCTTTCATTTCATGGTAGTTCAGCTCATGCCCACCCTGGGTACACTTGCTGCATGTTCTGCCTCAGAACCAGGTCTGTAAGAAAGGGACCCAACCACTGTTGGTTTGACCTAACCTTCCTATTTTCCAAGACTCTGACTTTTTCCCTGCCTCAGAACCAGGTCTGTAAGAAAGGGACCCAACTACTGTTGGTTTGACCTAACCTTCCTATTTTCCAAGACTCTGACTTTTTCCCGGCCTTTTTTCCATCCCCATCTTGCTACCAAGTCTCTGGTTTACCTAGAAGCAGAACCTACAATGCTCACTTTTAAGTAGCCTTCTAAGGAAGGGCTGTGAAGGTGCACAAATCACAGCCACAGTTTAAAAAATGAGCAGAAAACAAGGCAAAGTTGACCAGCTACTCAGATCCTGCTTGCCTTCTGAACTCAAGACTATACCCTGACAAAGGCCCCAGCACCTCCTGGCTCTGTCAGGTTCCCTGTAATGTGTCTGCTCCAATAGCAGGTGGCGGGTAAGTGACCCACAGTAACTGCCTCCTCCCTTGTTCCATCCTTGACAAGAGCAATCCTCAGTGTCTTCAACTGAACACCAAGCTGATTGTGCCTCCCTGACACACTCAGTGGTGTCCCTTAAGCTAAGCAACCCTGAGAACAGAACCTCTGCATCCAAGGTGGAGTGGGGCTGACACCGACTCTGCCAGCCTGCTCAGTGGGCCCACAATTGTTTCTGGCCTGCAACTTCCTTCTGGGGAACTGGTCAGTCCATCTAGATCCTAGGTGTGGCCATCTGGGTGTCTGGGTGTCAGAGGTGGCCAGTCCAGAGAAGCCTACGTAAATTCAAAACCTATGAATTCTCATCTTCGGTGACTATGAACTCTCTCTGGCTTGTTTCGGGGAAGCAGAGTGTACAATCCTCAAACGGTTTTCCTTACAACAATAGTGTCTGTTGGGATGCTAATATGTTAAAAAGTGGGGAAAAGTGTCTGTTATTAAATGAGTTTGGAAACCTCTGCCTCCATGACTTTTACTGAAGAGTCACAGTTCACATTAGAATCTCCAAGGTCTGTGAAGTCCTGCAGTGAAGAAACCTGCTTACCTGGGTTTCATCTAGTGATACCCAAACTTTCTTGGTTACACAGCTCACCCCTTTCTCCCCCAGAACATCTATGGACCTCATGTTGCACATGCTGTTGACAGAATCTAGTTGGGAAAATCTCGAAGGCCTGAGAATGAGGAGGCCAGGGTGATCGCCCAGGTACGCCTCTGGCCAGCTTCTCATCAGTCCCTTCTCCGAGCCTCAGTCTCTTCAACTGTAAAATGGGAGTCAGATCAAGTTAATTTTCAAACTACTCCTGAAGAAACCCAACAGTGTCCATGGATCTGCCTTAGAAACTTCCTCAAGGATAAAGGGGAAAAGAGGATCAGCTTGGAACTCTCCAGACCCCCTCACCTCCAACCAGCATAGCAAAGTTCCTTGTAAGAGGTCCTTTACAAAATTTCTTTCGGAAGGGAAGGAGGAGAGAAAGGGATGGAAGAAAGGAAGAAGAATGTGTTCCCGCTGAGACTGTTCCCGCACCTGTGCCTGACTCTCCGAGTTTGGACATTGACGTAACCACCCACCCACCCCTGCCCATGACTCCTGCCGTCCAAAGGCTGGATGTGACACTAACACTCTCATACCACAACCAAATCACTAATTCTCAAAGTGAAACATATGGACTCCCCAGCTGCTTGTTAGAATTTTCAATCCTGGGCTCTTAGACCTACTGAATCAGAATTAGGGGCCAGCAGGACCTGACAATCATCTGTATTTTAACAAAGGCCCCAGGTGATTCTTAGGTACTCTGGAGTTTGAGATCCACCACTCAGATTTTAGGAGCTGGGAAATTTCTATCACACTAGGCAATTGACTCCCTCCTCCTCTGGAAAGGGTTACTCCCCTGTCAGAGTGGTAGAGTGCAGGGACATCCCCTACTACAGATGGTGCGTGGGCGCAAAGCAAATCTCACAAGCATGCCCAGGAAAACTAAGATCTGGAGACAAGGGTCCAAAACTGATTGTTAGAAAAGGGAAGTCTAGGCCGGGCGCGGTGGCTCACGCATGTAATCCCAGTACTTTGGGAGGCCGAGGCGGGCAGATCACGAGGTCAGGAGATTGAGACCATCCTGGCTAACACGGTGACACCCCGTCTCTACTAACAACACAAAAAATTAGCCGGGCGTGAGGCAGGAGAATGGCGTGAACCCGGGAGGCGGAGCTTGCAGTGAGCCGAGATCGCGCCACTGCACTCCAGCCTGGGCGACAGAGCAACACTCCGTATTTAAAAAAAAAAAAAAAGTCTGCAGTGAACATAGGAAGCTAAGGTGCTGCTGCAAAGGGAGCTGGAGCTGGAGAATGAAACGCAAACTATGGAGGGCCCCAATGGCCAAAACTAGAGAAAGTCTGTGCCTATTCCCAAGATACAGGTCAATGCTGGGCTGGGTGTTCTTGTTTTTTTGTAACTTGTTCTGGCTGGGTATTTATATGTTACTAGCTTATGTTTGCAGAGGCAGAACAAGTCTGTTAGATGTCAGGAAGGCGGCAGTTGCAGGTAACCCCCAGTTTCTAGAATTATAAATAAATGTTTTCCTTCTTTACGCCTCCCCCGAGAAAGGCAAATTACACCTTGGAAAACAAGCGGTTTTTCGGGATGATTCCTCTGTCATCCCCAAGCCTCACCACAGCGTTATGAGGTGGGCAGCCCCCAGAACACCCCACAGGGACACTGGGACTTAAAATCTGATTTTCAAGTCAGCACAGGGCTGCTAATTCCTCTCCTGTCTCTATGAGTACTAAAAAGTCTCCTCCTTAGCACTTGAAACAGTGTAGCATCTTAAAAGAAAATCTTGTCTCTGTCCTTCTGAAAGCGAAACAACAGCAGTCCATTGGAATCCAGTCCCATGGAACAGTTTAAGAGCCTTTCTGGGTTCTTGATCTTGTGCCAGAGCTGAAGGAAAATCAAGATGAAATAACCAAGGCGAGGCTCTAAATCCTATCCTCCGGTTTCTCTCCAAAAACCCTAAGCAGCAGATTCTGCCTTCACCTCCTTAGTGATGTCAGTGGCCTCAGATTTCCGTCACTCCTTCTTCCTCTGTCACATAAAGCATGTTACTAAGACAGCCGGCAGTGGCATCTGACATACCTGGTGTTGGATCCTGGCCCTGCAGCTCACTCAGCAGATTAGGTCACTTTCAAAATGGAGGGTTGGTAAGCATTAGTGGGGCTTGATAAGCATCCTCATTTGCACTGGGGTCAATAATAAGTTACCGCATAAGATCGTTACCAGGATTCAATGAAGCAGTGACTAAGCAGTCCTCAGACCTGGGCTTTGTCCACATTCATTGTTTTGTTGTAATTTTTATTACATGCCGCAGTCATCTAACAAGGCACTTCCGAATTCATACAGCAGATAGAGTGCAAAACCCTCCTAGATGGTCAGAATGTGCCAAACTGAATTGAAGGACTAGGAGAAGACAAAGAACCTGCATGAAGTGAAATGCAGGAACTCACGTTGCCATATAAATTAAGGACAGTGTGGATTTGAAAGGAGATTCGGTTGTTGCTTCTTGTTTATTCTACTGGAACGTGTAACACAAAGTAAAGGGAAAAAAAAATCAACCAATTTTCCTCATTAACAGGAAAGAGTACATACAGAATTCCAGGACAGATACTAGTAGGAAATACAGAAAGGAAGCAGAAAGTTCCTAAAACAGGCACTCACTCGTATGTCCTTCCCAGGCATGAGCTGTTTTCGAACATCCTCAGGTCACAATCTCACTCCTTGTACTTCTCTTTGTCCTGCCAATCTCCTTTGTCTGAAAGCTTCTGGTTCTGAAAGTTTAATGTACCTCAAAATCACCTGGAGGGCTTGTTAAAACACAGGATTTCTGGGCCCCACCCACAGTTCTGACTCAGAAGGTCAGGAGAGGAGCCTGAAAATTTGCATTTTTCCTAAATTCCTGGTGCTGCTGCTGCTGGCCCAGGACCTCATTTTGAGCAGCACTGGTCTAACTCCACCCCTTATGAGTTACTTAACCTTTTTTTGAGCTTCAGGCACCTCATATATAAACTGGAGATAAGAACGCCTACCTCTTAGAATTCTTGTGAAGATTAAATGGGTTACTCCTCATAAAGTGATTAAAATGATCTCTTGTATTCATGAAGCCCTCAACAAATGTAGCCTGTAAAAGCCACAATCCCAGAGAAGGGGCTGCAGCAAGGATGCACTTTGCGGTAAATTCCTCCTTGCTTGCTTGTAGAACTCATAAGGCCCCTCATAAGATTGTTGAGAAAGACAGAAATAATGCACGTAAATTGTTTAGGATTCCTGGCAATAAAATACTCCAAAAAAAATTCTAGTTGTTTTTCTTGGTACAGCTTGGAAGGATCTGGTAATGAGCTCAAGAAGATACTCTCGCTCTATATCCCATAACTCATAAGGAGTAAGACTGGGATTTGAACCTTCTAAGCCATCTGACGCCAAAGCCCATCCTCTTTACCACCCCAAACATAGCAAATATATTTCATCTTCCAGTCATCCCATCCAGTAACAGCTGCCTAGAGCACAGGCTTCTGACACATAAATATTCTGGCTCAAAGGGAAGGATTGTTGGAATTGATTAGAAATGTCTAGCTGCTAGAGTCAGGAGTGTCAAAACATAAAACAGATATTTGCTGCCCCTGCACTTTGCTATAGCAACACAGACGGTGGTAAGGGTTTCCTAATTTTACTGAAGATTATATGTAAATATACACAAATCAGGTGAACGCTCCCAGGAGTTGCTAATGATTTCAGATCTGCGGTAAGGCTTCCCTCCCCCGCTGTAATTTAATTTTGCATGGTATTTCAGTGTACACAAGTGAAGGCAAATAGTTATATGACTAAGCCACATCTGTAGGTGATCCAAAACCATTTCTCTTTGGTTTTAGAGTTCCAGCAGGACTACAATGCTTTAAAACTGTCACTAGACTATCTGGCATGATTGATAGATATTCTAGCAAGTTTCTGGACAGTATAGATTTAAAAAGGTAAGAGATATTCCATCTTCAAGTAAAACCTGAAAAAACAAAGCTTCATCCATCTGGAGAGTACTCCTGATTGTGTGAAGGTATTTTCTAATTCCCTTAAGCCAATAGTTCTCAAACTTCAATGCACAAGAAAATTGACATGAGAAAATGTGTTTTAAAAAGCAGATTACTAGGTCCCCACCTAAGAGATTCTAATCCAAAGAGTCAGAGATGGAGTGGGGTAATCTGCATTTTAAAAAGAAAACACCAGGGTTTCAGACTATACCTGGGAAGCCCTGCCTTAGGCAAAGCTATAGAATAGCTGTTCCTCCTGCTTTTCAATAGGAGGAAACCTCTTCTACTCAAAAAATTTGGCCCAACAATCCCATTACTGGGTATATACCCAAAGGAATATAAATCATTCTGCCATAAAGACACATGCCCATGATGTTCATTGCAGCAGTATTCACAATAACAAACGCATGGAATCAACCTAAATGCCCATCAGTGACAGATTGGATAAAGAAAATGTGGTACATATACATCATGGAATACTATGCAGCCATAAAAAAGACAAAATCATGTTTTTTGTGGGAATGTGAATGGAGCTGGAGACTGTTATCCTTGGCAAACTAACAAAGGAACAGAAAATTAAATATCACATGTTCTCACTTATAAGTGGGAGCTAAGTGATGAGAACTCACAGACACAGAGAGAACAGCAGACAAGGGGGCCTAGTTGAGGGTGAGGGTAAAAGCGGGGAGAGGATAAAAAAAAATAAGTATTGAGTACTAGGCTTGGTAACTGGGTGACAAAATAATCTGTACAACAAACCCCAGTGACATGAGTTTACCTGTGTAACAAACCTGCACATGTAACCCTGAACCTAAAATAAAAGATAAAAAATTTCTCAGACAGTGGTTGAGAAAACATAAGATAGCAAAAAACTACAATGAATGTTGTAATGGTTATAGATAAATGTGTATTTTACTTACCACAATAGTATACTTTTATTTGGGAAACCCATAGTAGAAACTCCCTGTAAGAGACAGTGTTTAATCTGTCTATATATAAAGCTCAGTGCACAAATGGATTCGAAATCTTTTTCAGATAATTCTGAAACCTTTCCTCCACACCACCATTTACCTGAGGGGCAGAGGAAAAGGAAAGTCATATCCATCAAACAGTTACTATGTGGGAGCAGTGGACCTATTTTGACTGCTCTACATAGGATTATTCACTTGAAACCAGGAATGCAATGCTTTTGAGCTAGGAGGTGGAAATTCAACTCCAGAGGTGGGGCTCAGACATCAGACCAAATTGAGGACCAGCTAAAACACACATGGGGCAGAAGCAACTTTCTGTAAGATAGGCCCACCAGTGTGCCATGTCGGGTTACCATTGCCATGCCAACTGGGAGTTCCTGCCCCTTTCCATGGCAATGACCTGAGACCCAGAGGTTGCAACACTTTGCCTAGAAATCTATGCATAAACTGCCCCTTAATCTGCATGTAATTGAAAGTAGGTATAAATATGACTATAGAATGGCCCTGAGCTGCTACCCTCTGCCAGCTAGGTAGGCCTGCTCTACAGGAGCAGTCATGGAGCTATCACACTGCTAGAGCTGTAACACTGCTGCTTCAATAAAGCTATTTTCTTCTACCTCTGGCTTGCCCTTGAATTTGTTTCCTGGGAAATGCCAAGAACCCTCATGGGCTAAGCCCATTTTGGGGCTCACCTGCCCTGCATCACTTTCTTCCGTCGTCTGAACCAACGAAGTACAAATTCAAATTTGATTAATTCTCATTTTACTATAAATGAGATGTCTTATATTGTCATTCCAGTTTTTATGCTTTTGGTGGCTAAAACTTACATTTGTAAGTAACACTGAATCAAAAAATGTGTTCAGTATCTACTGTGAGCAAAGCATTTTGCTAAATACCACACAGACCTCATCAAAATTAGCTTGGGTTTGAATGCAGGGGATTCTTATTAAAGAGGTATTTGCTTGGACACTTTTGGTTGGTGCCTATTCTATTTTCTAAATTCAAAACTTGTCCACTTTAGAAACAGAAACTGTTCTTCCTCAATAAAGAGTTACTAGGTTCTTTGATTTTTTTTGAGACACAGTTTTACTCTGTTGCCCAGGCTCAAGTACAGTAGCACAATCTCGGCTCACTGCAACCTCCCCCTGGGTTCAAGCGATTCTCCTGTCTCAGCCTCGGAGTAGCTGGGATGACAGGCACATGCCACCACACCTGGCTAATTTTTGTATTTTTAGTAGAGACAGGGTTTCTCCATTTTGGCCTGGCTGTTCTCGAATTCCTGACGTTAAGTGATCTGCCCACCTGGGCCTTCCAAAGTGCTAGGATTACAGGCGTGAGCCACTGCGCCTAGGCAAGAGTTACTGGATTCTAACAGATGTGGATTACATAAGATTATAAACCCAACTGCTTTTTGTGTAAACTCACATTCAAATTAGCTTGAGTTCCCTGAGAAACCCCTGAATAGATGATGGGAGATGCTGGCCTAGAATTCAACATTTGCACCAAAAATCTACAAAGCACATGTGGACAATAAGGAAAAAAATGAATGTATGGAAAAGACAAAGGAAAAGACACCAAAATTATCAATAAACAGGGAGTGTTTGTTCAGCAACTCAGTCTTGCCTGGCACTGAAGAACTGGCTTGACTTTACCATAGATTTGATATTTTCATAGATAGTAACAATAAGGACTTGGGCTGACAAAAGCCCCAACTTACCAACACAAGGACCAAAGCAATCAGAAAGTGGCTTAACCCACTCAGTTCTGATCGTTTCTAGCTGGGTAATGCTCAGCTTTAAAACCATCAGGCTCATAGATGATGGACTTGCAGTTCATTAAGAAATGTTTGGAGGGGGATGAGAAAGGAGAAAATGAGAGCTGCTTCATTGGGAGAATTTTTTTTAATGCTATTTGTCTTCATGACACCAAGGAGAAGCACAAGGAGATTCAGCAGCTGCATTTAGTTTGTAATGACCTTTCACCTCTGTTGATCTCTGACCTTGCTGTTTTCAATCACACAGACAGGGAAGCTCGCAGCTCCACCAGGAGGTGTTTCAGGAGGCAGTTTTCCTTTGTAGTGTGGTGGGACAGAAAGAGGTTGAAAATAAAATATCTCCAGCAAGACAAATTACTCCTGTGCTTTAGCTGACAAAGGGTTAACAGAACTTCAGGTCCAGTTTCCTGCTCAGCTGTTTAATTGCTGCAGGCCAGGGAAATATTTGAGGGAGAGGGCTGTTACCAGGGGCCTCATTTTTCAAAGACTTGTCAGAAAGCTAGTCCACTGAATGAGTTTATACAGAAACCAGGAATTGAGTCTGTTTCCCAAATTCAAATGACTTGGACCCTATTGACTTATCCCTCAGCAGGAATTATCTAGTTGTTGGCTACCACGGTCCTCTCATCTGTTAATAGATTGTTTCCCAAAATAAGCACACCATATACAAGGGGTGTGTGGTGTGGAGAATGTGAGTACATTATTTTAAAGCAGGGCTTCCCCAACTTGAGCATGCATCCGAATCACCTGGAGCGTTTGTTAAACCATAGATTGCTAAATCCGCTGTTACATTCTGTTTCAGTAGATCTGAGTGGAGTCTGGGAATTTGCATTTCTAACAATTTCCAGGTGATGCTGAGCCTGCTAGTCTGAACGCTACTTTGTGAGAACTACTGTCCTAAAATATACTTTCCACTGTCATCTTTCTGCTTTAATAATTACACTCAAGCATGCACCAACACAATAAATGTTTTTTATGTTTTAAAAATGCCTATATATTACTGTTATTAACATCTACTTTGGGTGCCTATTGAGCACCAGTGCTATCAACCCTTTAAGGCAGGTATTATGCCCAATTAAAAGCTGGTCCAGCCCAAATCTGACTCCTCCGCCCATGCTCTTATTACTTTACTACATTCTTAACACATAATAAAACAACCCGTCAAAATTAACCAACCTACAAGTATTTTTAATCAATGTCTCATCTCTATCCTAATAAAATATATACTTGTACTAACTGTCAGTGGAAGAGCATAACCTTTCTCCTTATGGTACTTAGAACCAAGAAAAAAAAAAGGAATATTTAAGGAATATAGCAAAATCTACTAACCAACAAATGTATTCTGAGTTATCCCTGGATGCCTGAGGACCACAGGACAAGCCAGCTCCCTGAAACAATCAAAGAATAGTCTAAGATCATTGTGAATGTCAAATATGAGTGCCATAAGATATTTTGTATGGTCTTGACAAATAGGAATAGGTGGAAAAGATAACATGGCACCAAAACAACAATCTAGAGCATTGGTTCTCAAGCTTTAGCAAGCACCAGAGTTACCTGGAGGCTTGCTGAAGCACACACAGCTGCCTCCCAGTTTCTGATTTAGCTGGTCTGGGGTGAAGCCCAAGAATGTGCATTTCCAACAATGTCTCTGGCAATGCTAAAGCTACTGGTCCAAGGACCAGGCTTTAAGAACCACTGTTTTAGAACCAGACTTCCCCAATTAACTCAGCATCTCTGATCCATCTGTCATTCACTGATTCAACAGACACTGCTTGAGTGCCTACTATGTGGGAAGCATCTTTCTAGCTCTGAGAATAAAGCAGTAACCCAACAGGACAAAACGTCGGCCCTCACATAACTCACTATTCAGGAGGGGCGATAGGCCAAAAAATTATAAATGTGTAATATAACAAGTGATCTACAGAAAGACGGAATAAAAGTGAGCAGATGGAAGGATGCTGTTTTAGATAGTGTGATTACCTCTCTGAGGAGCAGAGACTTAAACAGGGTAATGGAGCAAGCCAATGCAGATATCTGGGTGAAGGGAGGTACAAAGAGGAATTAGCGAGTGCAAAGACCCTGGGGTGGAAAAGTGCTCATTGCATTCCATGAAAGGCAAGGAGACTGGTAGCAGGAGAATGTGCAAGACACCTCCTGGGAGGTGAGATTGAGATTTAAGAGTAATCTACATTTGTTTTTTTCTTTTGAGATAGAGTTTCGCTCTTGTTGCCCAGGCTGGAGTGCAATGGCGCCATCTCAGGTCACTGCAACCTCCACCTCGCAAGTTCAAGCAATTCTCCTCCCTCAGCCTCCTGAGTAGCTGGGATTACAGGCATCTGCCACCACACCAGGCTAGTTTTTTGTATTTTTAGTAGAGATGGGGTTTCACCATGTTGGCCAGGCTGGTCTCAAACTCGACTTCAGGTGATCCACCCACTTCAACCTCCCAAAGTGGTGGGATTACAGGTGTGAGCCACCACGCCTGGCTGTAATCTGAATTTTTAAAAAACTCCCCAGGAGATTCCAATTGAGATTTGGGGCTGGGATTAACATCTCAGATGCTCTTATTTCTATAGCTCATCCAACTTTTCTCAATTCCTATCAACACTGTTTAGGTGTATGATCTGTGAGTGAACACATCCCTATAGCATACAACAAAGACTGCATCCTCATAGGTTAAAGTTTATTGGACAGGCCCAAAGACTGGGCTTGTCATGGTTCTTATTCAAAGAAATTGTTTCTCTCTCTTAAACAAAAGACTAAGCCAAGCTTATATATTGAGTGAGGAAATGAACAAGAACGGCTGAATCCAGAAAGGAAGGGGCAGCTCTTGGTGACAGATGAGATATGGAAGGCAGGCCGGGCGCGGTGGCTCACACCTATGATCCCAGCACTTTGGGAGGCAGAGGCAGGCAGATCACCTGAGTTCAGGAATTCGAGACCAGCCTGGCCAAGCTAGCAAAACCCCCATCTGTACTGAAAATACAAAAAATTAGCCGGGCATGGTGGCCTGTGCCTGTAGGGCAGGAGAATCATTTGAACCTGGAAGGTGGAGGTTACAGTGAGCGGAGATCACACCACTGCACTCCAACCTGGGAACAGAGAGAGACTCCATCTAAAACAACAGCAACAACAACAAAAAGATATGGAAGGCAAAGGAAAGAAGAATGGATATGCATGGCCGTGAACAGGTTTTCAGAGAAGCAGTGAAATATACATGAAGCAACAATGAGTTGAGTTTCATATATAAGTCTAAATGAATCTAACTGAAGAGTGTGTGTGTGTGTGTGTGTGCATGTGTGTGTTGGAGAGTGTGAGATGGCAAGACATGGGGAAAAGGTCATGGCTGGAGGCAAACAGGAGGCAAATGAAGCCCCTAAATTAAATAAGTTCCCTGAAACATAAGCGTGCAGAGTGGAGACTGGAAGACCAGGACTAAGCCCTGGCAGGGAGAGATGTTGAGGGGCCAAAAAAAAAAAAAGATATAGAATCAACAGCAAAGTACCAGAAAAATACGAGACCCTACCAGCCTATTACCCCAAATTACTGTTTCTAACAGAGATTCAGCAAACAAAATGGGCAAAGGTCAGTTCTCCTGTCTTTCAAATATATGGGTATGTAACTTTATAAAAAAGAATCTCTTAGTATGGGGAACACTTTATTCCATAAGTAAGTCAGACTCAATTATTTTGTATCAAAACAATATCTTAGCTTTTAACTAGCACAACTGCCAATACTCAGAGTCACATATTATGAATCACTATTTGCTCCTTCCTACACTTTCTAATTTCCTGCTAAGGAGACAGTGCTGAATGGGGTCATTAATCTGAATTAGAAATACTGTGACCTGCTCTGCACTTTACTTGCTAACACTGTGTGGCAGAGCGGCATCTGTGGGGGTTTTGCTTTCTATAGTGCTCTGAGAAAGAGAAGAGGCAAGGGAAGATGCTGAACTAGTTTTAATTTTTAAGCCCTTTATAATTCCAGGTGCCATTTGTGCATCTCATACTGCGCCTTCAAATTCTTGTTATCATTTCACTGTTTGTACTGGAGCTGTTGTCAAATGACAAGCTTTGCTCAGCCTCTGTCTGGAAGTCCAGAGGCTCACCTTAGAAGGCTAAAATAATGTGGCCCCCTTATTATAAGAAAAGGAAGACGGGTACTTTTCTGGCCTGATTGACATAACTTAATGGATGTTCACTGGTCATGCCATGGAGGGAAGAATCTGAATTCACAGGAGCACCTGCAGAGCAGTTAGTTCAGTAAGTCTCCCTTTTACCATTGTGTGCTGACTTCACAGGAAATACAATGCATGACCCTTGGAAAAACATAACTGCAAAGCCTCACTTTATAGCTTTCAGGCATTTATTTCATATATATTAATTACTTACTATGTGGACTGGGAAAATAAACAGAAAACAGGTTTATTAATTTACCTCCTTGTTTAGGACCTGATAAAAATTTTGATGAAATTGTTGGGGCTAATGGGAGTTAAGGATTATCTTCAGATGTACACCAGCCTTGTTCTACCTTCGACCAATAGAGGGCCTCTCTTGACCTTCCCTGCCCCACTCTGATCTCTGATTGATCACCGCCCTTACTGCTAACAGTGCTACTAGTAGAAACTAACTAGAAATAAAAGCAGGTCCCATGAAGGTTGGATAAATCCCCAGTTGGCAGGTCTGTTAGAGTCTGTCTGCAGGTGCAGCCCCAGCCTTCTGAGGTTGTCATTCAAGGAAAACAACTGCATTTCCTTAAGTTCATTCTGGAAGTCTCTCCCAGATTCAGAATGCAGAGGTGAAGGAACTGTAGGTCTAAGCTGAGGGTCATTTATTTATCTGTCCTATCTGCTGGGCTCTGCTACACCATTCTGGAGCCCTCAGAAGCTGGGAGGATTGGGCATTCAAATTTTCTCTATGACTTGTGCATGAAAATTCTTCTCTTTCTGACTGATCTCCTGTCTCTCCACATCGCTTTTCACGGTCCTGGGTGGTGTCCTTGAAACAGCTCCACCTACCTGCAGCTTTGCCCAGAACCTCCTGAGCTGGCCAGCATCCCACTGCCCCTTCCACATGCCCCACATCCTCCTGAGTGACCTAGAATTGACTATATGTAGCCAATCACTTTGGAGCATTGGGCTTTGGGGGTTTTATTGCTGCTCTAGGGCTACTTGAGTAATTTTCAGCAGTCACAAACCCCAGGATCCCTAGTCAGTGTAATTGTAAGTCAATCATTTCCTTCTAACTCTGCTTCCACTTCCCTTTGGGCTGGCAAAATCATTATCATGGTTTCTTTCTCTCCTCAGTTAGGTATTTGTATAGGCCATTTACCTTGCTTCTCATGAATCTTAACTGAATATTATTTGGGAGTGATTTTACTTATTTATTTAACTCAGAACTGCAGAAGGCCCATCATTGATTGTCCTCTCTTCAACAACCTAGGGCTGCCTTCTGTTTTTCTACCTGTAAGTACATGGACAGATGATCCCCAGGAGAAACCTTCGTGTGGCACAGCCTCGAGGGTCCCCTAACATGTAGCCGTTAGCCCACCAGTAGCCTGGCTTTGAGACCCCCTGATCCAACAAGGTCAGAGGAAGCAGCACTCTCTCTTCTAAGGAGGCACTGAGGGGAGGGCCAGGAGATAGGGGAATTTGGATGTATGGGGAAATATGAAGAACCCCTTCCAAAAAGGTGCAAGCCTGCCTCACTACACTAACAAAAAAAAAGAAATGAAAGTGCCCCTGGAGTCAGATACAGAAGTTCCATATATAGGATGGTTATTTATATATTTATTTATTTTACTTTTTGTAGAGATTTGGGTCTTTCTATGTAGCCCAGGCTGGTCTTGAACTCCTGGCCTCAAGCAATCCTCCTGCCTCAGGCTCCCAAAATGCTAGGATTACAGGTATGAGCCACTGTACCCAGCCAGGATGGTTATTTATGATAGTAAGTTTTGTTGAGTCAGAATCAAGGAGGCTACTCAATTCTCCTAGGACACTCCCTAATCTCCCATCTTCTCCCTATTCCATCAGTGATCCCAACATCCAGCACAGCAGAGAGTGTTTGCATTAAGGCTTTTCATGTGGTGGTGCAGGGTTCCTGCCTGTGCTTAAATCCAGGCCACAAAGCTCAGAAGGTCTATCCCTGGAATGCCCCCTATGTCTGATACTTTAAAATTCCCCTAGTGACATGCATTTCCAATGTTCCAGGACTGCAGACTCCCTTACATGCAGGCATGGGTTAATTTGGAGCCAGGTTTACTGTCCATTCCTGAGCCTATGCATATACTTCTGAAGCCTCCTGCATTTTTAATTATGTAATTTAGCTGCTGTCAGCATTTCCACAACCATTTCTCATCCTCCTTCCTTTAGCATTTTATAACATAGCAGCAATTCCCTAAAGAGGACATCAATATAGTAGCATCACGTGGTGGAAGAGTGTGGTCACCAAGTCGATGGGGCCTGGGTTCAAATCCCTAGGCAGCAACTCACTGGTTGCATGGCCTTGGGCAAGTTATTCAATCTCCCTAAATTCTAGTGTCTTCTACTTCATGTCATAGTTGTGAAAATTAAATAAGATAATGAAGGGAAATACTTATCCTGGATCTAGAATAGCACTGTTCAATAGATAGAGAATGTAAGCCACATGTGTGATTTTAAATTTCTATTAGCTATACTTTTTTAAAAAGGAAAAGAAACAGATGACATTAATTTTATTTATATGTTTTATATAACCCAACATATCAAAATATTATTTTAACATGTCACAAATATAAAAATATAAATGAGATATTTTAAATTCCTTTTGTCATACTAAATCTTTGAAATCATATGTATTTTATACTTACAGCACATCTCAATGCAGACTAGGCACATGCCAAGTGTTCAATAGCCTCATGCAGGTAGTGGCTAAAATATGGGACAGTGAAGGCATAAAACATGGTAGGTGTGAAGTAAAGGCAAGTTCCCTTCACTAAGATGCTGTCTTTCCATGCTTTGGAGTTTAGGTATATTTGAAAATGAAACACTGAAGTCAGATTTAGCCCCAGTGCTAAAAGGCTGCTTTTGAGAGTTTCTATGATGTTCTCTTTCTGCAGGAAAACCAACCATTTGGTGCCCAGCTACCTATGCTTAGGTAGACAGTTCTAAGGATGTTCATCTATCCTGCTCTTAGCCAAACAGACAGATGCTGCTACATTCCTGATTTCTTAGAACCCTATACCTCAGAGTTGCAGGGCCCCTCAGTAGTCTAACCCAATCTCTCATCAAATGCTTGAGCACTTTAATACTCACGTTAATCCCTCAGCCTCTTCTCGAACGTTCCTAGGGATGGACAGCTCATCATGCTCCTAGGAATGCCTGCTCCAATTCAGATGCCTCTGGTCATAACAAAACTCTTCTTTAGATGAGATTCATCTTCTCTCCATCTTCTTCCCATTGGTTCTAATACCAACCTCTGGGGAGATATAGAACAATTCAGAGCCACCATCTGTGTGACAATCCCAGCGGTATTTGAAGTAGGCTCTCAAGTACCCTCTAAGTTCCTTTGTGTCTAGGATAAATAGCCCCAGTTACTTCCATGTTTGCTCATATGACAGTTATTGAGTGGTTTCTTGTGTCCTTTGCAAAGAGCAGCCCCAGAATTAAGCATGGGGTGTGCAGTGTGCACCCTGAAGACAAATATTCCTGCTTAAAGGTGGCTCTGCCACCACTGTCACTTTCACCATAACCACACCACACCTTCAGCACTGGTTGGCAAGGAGCCTCTCCGCCCAGATGAGGCTCTGCACATAGCAGCCCAGCTCAGAAGACAACTCGGGGGCTGTGCTCCACACTGGATGCTGCGCCTCCTCCACCTGCTAGCTGGGGCAGTCACCCTGGCATTTCTCCTCTGCCAGCTGATGTGGTTTGGATCTGTCTCCCTGCCCGAATCTCATGTCAAATTGTAATCCCCAGTGTTGGAGGTGAAGTCTGGTGGGAGGTGATTGGATCATGGGGGCAGATTTTCCCCTTGGTACTGTGTTGCGAGAGTGAGTGAGTTCTCGTGAGATCTGGTTATTTTTAAAGTGTGTAGCACCTCCCCTGCTCTCTCTCTCCTTCCCGCTCTGGCCATGTAAGACGTATGTGCTTTCCTTTCATCTCACTCCATGATTGAAAGCTTCCTGAGGCCTCCCCGGAAGCCAAACAGATGCATCCATGCTTCCTGTATTGCCTGCAGAACCATGAGCCAATTAAACCTCTTTTCTTTAGAGATTACCCAGTCTCAGATATTTCTTTACAGCAAAGCAAGAATGACTAATACACCAGCTTGGGATCAAAGAGGACCCAGAGGTACAGTACCACCTCTCCTCCCACATGGCATGGTCTATGAGCCACTCCCAGCCTCTTCATGGCTTGGTACATACAGGCAGGGCCCTAGAGATGCTTTGGCTTATTCTTTCTCTGGGGGATTAGTGTTGTTCCTTCTGTGCCCCTCTGGCAGTGGGAAAGTCATTGGCTAGTTTTCCTTGTATGTGATATGGAAACTCGTGGAGCTACAGATTTGGGCCCCTCTTTAGGGTCTCTAGATGTTTCTCTGCCAGTGGTTAACTTCATATCAAACTCCCAGTAAGACTTGGTTCAAAGGAGTAGGATAGGCTACACATGGTGATGTTGGGCAGGGCCAAACACAAGTCTCCAGAGATGTGCAAGGAAAGGAACAGCTGCAAGGGAAGATTAAGCTCAGCTTTGCTCCCATAGATCAATAAATCAGTCAATCTTTATTGAACTCCTCTGCCTACACATGCTCATTAGTCAGCTTGGACCCAGGAGAAGCAGCCTGAGACTTGAGGGGGAGGTGAAGGCCTCCGGCCAAAATATTTCACCTCACAAAGGTCAGTGGTTTCCCTGTAGGGTCATTAACTAATTCATGCCAACACGTTAATGACTTATCAGCTTTCATTCTTTCTAAAGGGACTCCAACCAGGGGTGAGCTCTGAGAACTGATTGGGGGCCTGGGTAGAGACCACCTAACAGGGTAAAGGGTGGAGAAATAGATGCTAAATGCAATTTTCTCTATCTCACCATTTTCTCTAGGGATCAGGATACTGAATATTAATTAGGGTGGGAACAGAAGGTAGGAGCAGGGGCTCTGGTGACAGCACCACTTTCATTTCATTTCCCAGCTCTTGCTTCACCAAATGTGATGTGCAGCTGGTCACTCAGCTTCTCAAGACTCTGTCTTCTCACTAGGAAAGCAGGAGTGTCCACCAAATAGAGATGGGAGGATAAAGCACTTCATACAGCTCTCAGTTTAAAGATAAAATATGCTGGTTGCTTTTGTGCACAATGAATGCAACACAGAGACCAACAACAGCTATGACACTCAAAAAAAGAAAATGAATGGTAGCTCTTCCTCAGGCCTTCATCCGTTCCTCATTTGGTAGCCTTATATGATACCAGCATTCGTAAAGTTGTCCAAACCCTTTTGATATTCATTCCTACTCATTTCTGTCGCCTCCTAAATTACCTCCTAATTAATGAGTGTGAGTTTATTGTTCTGAAATCACTTCCCTGAAATGTCAAGGTGACCTCCCCAGCCAAGAGATTTGGGATTTGGTGACCAAGCTGCATTTTTCTTTTCCTTTTTGTTCTTAATTATAGATTCAGCATATGTCTTAGCTCCAGCTTTTCCCTCAGCAGAACATGAAGTGTGTCTTTATGCCACAGTCTTGCCTCCTTCACACTAGTCCTTCCGTCCTTCTTTTCTTCCCTTCCTTCCTTCATTTGACAAACATTTACTGGGTTTCCTCTATGTGCTGCTGATAAGGGCAGAATTACAAAGACAGTCTCTGGACTCATAGTCATTACTTACTGGTGGGCAAAGGAAGACAAGAAATAGGTAAGCAAGGAAATGAAAAAAGTAATTCCAGTATAATGTGAAGTGTAAATAGGTGTAATGGAGAAAACAAACAAGAGGCTGAGGTGATGACTACTAGAGAGAAGGTCATCCACATCAAGCAAGAGCTCGTCAGATGAGAAAGAGCCCAGAATGAGATGCTGAGGCACTGAGACAACTGGGGTGACTACAGCCTAGTGAGCTGGGTTAGGGAGGGGAAGCAAGGAGGCAGAGAGTGGGGATGAAAAGCAGGCTGGGGCCAGATCATGCAGAGCTTTGTAGCCCATCATATGAAGTTTGAATCTTATTTTAAACTCTTTTGTTGAGAAGCTGTTGAAAGGTTTTGACCATGGCAGCAACATAATCTGATATGTCTTTTGAGAGATGACCTTTGCCATCAAGTGGATAACGGGTTGAGTTTGGGAAGGCAGATTGTAAATTCAGAGACTGCTGCTTTAATCTAAATGAGAGATGGTGGTGGCCTAGACCAGTGGAATGAAGTAGAGAGATTCCAGACACATTATTGACAGGACTTGCTGATAGATTTGATATGTGGAACAGGATAAGGGAAAGAATTATCACCAATGATTCCTGGGCTTCTCTATGGAGTAATTGGATCAACATACAGAGGTATCATTATTAAGATAGGAAAGACGCAAAGCAGGCGGTAGCAGAGAAGCAAGTGTCCTGTTTTCAAACATGTTAGTTTTGTGATTCTGTGAGTTGTGAGGTGTCAAATAGATGGATGGATTTGTGAGCCTAGAACTCACAAACCTAACCAGAGATAAACTTGGAAGTCATAGCAAAAAAATGACCTTTAATCCATGGGGATCAGTTTGATTACCTCCTTTCTGCCAAGCATTCTGGTTCCTCTCCTGTAGACATAATCTAGTGCCATTACAGTTGTCGTGTAGCCACTAAGACTAGACTCACAGATTTCCAGGTCTGACTAGGCAGTCCCAGAAAGCAACGGCTCATCTAAGGACAACTGAGAGAAACAGTAGCCACTGCTATTTCCTGTGGAACCTCACCCTCTGACTCAATTCTAAGGAACCCTGTTCATTGCCCTGTATTATTCTGGAAGGAGTTGTTTTCACCCAAAGCTCATTCCAAGTATTGCATGTACCATTTGGCAAAATGGCCATCTCAGTAGATACTCAAGCAAATATTTGTTCTGTTTTTTAAAGTGAAGGTAAATGACCATTTCTATCTGAACTCTGGAACCATTTCCTTTTGTGTGAATAAATTCATTTTCTGTCACTGCTGGCTTTTCATGACAAACGTATGTTAGGTATTACATGTGCCTGTAGCTAGGACATCAAGTGATAGTGTTACAGGACAGGTGAGTCACCAAATTGGGGCTTAGCCTGGGAGCGTTCTTGGCTTCACCCAGGAAGGAATTTAAGGATGAGCTGATGGTGTTAAGCGGCAATCTTTTAGTGAACAGTATTGCTGCTAGTGGAACATTGCTAATTCATAAACAGTGCATACAGAATCAGCAATGAAGGGGCTCTTGGCAACTATATTTATACTCAGGTAAACCCACTTTCAATTACAAGCAAATGTAGGGGCGGGCCAATGCAAATCAAGGGGCAGGTTATTTAGAACTTTCTAGGAAAAGGGCAGTAACTTTCAGGTCCTTGCCATGGAAAGGGGCAGTAACTTTCAGGTCCTTGCCATGGAAAGGAGTGATAACTTCTGGATCTTTGCCATGGCATTTGTAAACTGTCATGGTGCTGGTGGGATTGTCTTGTGCTAAGCAATGAGGGAAGCTAGGGATCACTTTTGTCACCATCTGCTGGTTCCTGCCAGTTTCTTCATTTTATCCTGTCTGGACCAGATCTTGTTTTGGTCAGCAGGGCTGTGACCAGAAAACAACTCCTGCTGACTTCCTACCTCAAAAGACAATATAAAGTGTGATAAACGTAAGAAAAGACAAAAAAAGAAATTAAGGCATCCTTTACCCTGAGAATACATCCCTAGAGGACCCAGATTTTCACGATGATTCTAGTGAGTGAAGAGCTCCACAAATCATAAGTTACCAGAAAAGAGAAACATTGCTCATAATATCTAGGTTTTTCTAGATTTTACATTCCTCCCATTTTAGAGACTAAACAAAAGTTGCATTTTCCCCCTTCCTGTGTGTCTAGAATTGACTTTTAAGCAAGGTTAAATAAAATTTGTGTTTTATACTTTGTTAAATATTTCTAGAAAGTAGGAGATTTTGGCGAACATGTACTTTGAACAAAAATCACTATACTATTAAACATTTGCATGGTGCTATAATGTTTTCCATATACAATTACAAAAATTATTTGCTAACTCCTACTCTCAGTCTAAGGAGAATCAAACAAAACCATCAGTATATGCCATGCCAGCAAGTTTTTCTCTTTTGAACTACTCTAGGGAGCTTGAATTTGCATGCTAAAGTAAATGAAACAACTTGATTATATTTGCTGAAACAGCCCATTACTGAGCATCATTTGAAAGGACCACTAAATTTAGCACATGTAATAGAAATGGATTACCTCCATCTAAATGTGAGAGCATTGAGGAGAAACTATAAAAACATTGAGTATTATGATAAATTGAAATCTCATAAATGAAGCTGGTTAATTTTCTTACCAATTATCTTGCTATTACTTGAATACAGTTTAAATACCATATAAGTCTTAAGTCTTTGCATCTTCCTTATGAATATGTTGCTGTTTGTCTTAGAAAGATTTGACTCTGCATTTGTTTCTTTGCACCGAATCTTCTCAATCAGTTCAATGTTTTATTTTTATTTTTAGCATCAAAAGAAGTACTGTTGGATGTGGTAAATTGTTTATAGAGAAAATTCCCAGCATGTGATGATTTAAATTTTAATTAAAAAGTTTCTCATGTATTTGTATTCTAGTTAACATAGAAGGTATGGGCTAAAGGGAGGTTTCTTAATCTTTCTCTGTGCAAGTACATGGGCTTAAACCTGCAAAAATTAAAAACAGTGACTTCACAGAAAGCACACAAAGCCCACAAGCCCAGGAATTGAAACACAGTAGGAACAGAAAACTTACAAGTCATAGTAAAGAAACACTTGATGAAATGGTGTCAGCTTTCTGTGTAGATGCCTGTGTCCACCTTGATTATCTACAAATCCCTTTTGCTGTCTTGGCTTCTGTCAGAAATGTCAGTTAGGAAATCATAATCAAAACATGCAGGTGTCTCAACATAATTCTGGGCTTTTTGTTTCAATCCAACTGGGAAGATTGTTTGTTCATAATCATTGAAGAAGGAAGCATACTGTCTGAAAGTTTTTTTAACTTTTTTTAAAACTTGAAAAAACTTTTCTCACAAGTCCTTCTTGATTTCTTGACACAAAACATCTTAACAGGAATATAAATTCAATATTGGGCCAAAAATAAAATGACAAAGAGTGTTATGAAAAGGAAAACTGAAGACTTACGGAAACATTTTGAAAAATCAAAGCAGTATCATGAAAGAAATAGCAAATAAATTAGAAGAGCAAGGAATGGAATAAGCACCACTGATAATGAAATTACACATAGAAATAGTTTCAGCTACTTAGGATACAGGCAGATTTAAGAAGATAAAGCAATGAGAAAAAAAGGTAATTGATATGAAAGATACAGAAACCCTTATATTCTTGAAATAGCCTAATAGATAATATATTCTAATTATTAATAATGGTTATATATTAATAATAGTTAATATATTCAAAAATATAATACAAGAAAATTTAGCTGAATTAAAGGAAATGTTTTTAAATTATATATAGTGGAAAAGAGTATGTGCAACAAGAAAATTTAATACAGGACTCTCTGTACCAAGACAGATCCTAGCCAAGCTCCTGCATTTCAGGGATAAAATTATTTCAGGCATTTGGACAGAAAAAGCAAATAGCCCAACAGGGATTAAAATCAGGCTGCCCTAGACTTCTCCACAGCATTAGCCAATGCTATAAGACAATGGAACAATTGTTCTGAGGTGAAAATAGCATGACCCAATAATGTCATACCCAAGATGGCAATGAAGTATAAAAGCATTAGGCATTATGAACCAGGAGAGGACTAAAGGAACATACTACCATGAGCTTGTCTGAAAAAAACAGATGATTAAAAACTTGCCAATTCATTTTAATCAAAATTAAAACAGAGAAGGCATGTGTCTTTTAAAAAACCAGTGGTTCAATCCACTTAAATATTGCTTATTTAGCACATGAAAACTGTAATTACAGAACAAAATTCAGTGTTATGAACCCAAACAATGTAAAAAAATAATAAAACTTACAAAAGTTGGAGATGATGATAGAGAAAATGTGAAGATGTAGGGAAAAAGGCCATGGCCTTTTTTCTTCCATAGCAGGAAGTAAATTTAAAATGGTGAAAATTAAAATATAGCCCTTTAAAAGTCTTGATTCCAACACCAATATTTATCATGTTTTCTTAACTTTAAAAAGTACTTTTACAAAATAATATTTTTTGATAAAAGGCAATAAGAATTTGAAGTTTAATAATACCTTTAGCCTTGCTTCTGTAAGTTCAAGTAAAATCAAATTTAATACACTTTATTTTGAAATGTAAAAAATTATAATTTTATAAACATAATAATAAGCTACTTTTATTTTTAAAAAGACTGGAAGAAAATATACCAGTATATTAATAATGGTTCATTTTGAGTAAAGGAAATCGAGATCATTATAGTTTCATCTTTATTCTCTTCTGTAATTTTTTAAATTTCTTTAAAAAAAAGCAAGAGTTAAAACTGGACCAGGTGTATCTGATAAGGAGTTTTTCTCAGTCTTTCCTGATTTTAGGTAGTTCTTCATGAATTTTTGTAGTGAGCAGCTAGGGAAGGCTTGCATAGCTGTGTATCTACTACATCATGCATATATTATAATAGTAGGTATGTTTGTATAAATGTTTTTACTGCTAGAAAAGGAAGTAGTAGCCACTTCCACTTTTCATGTTTTTGTCTATGCCTCCAACTCTCCCCTCTGCTGACCCAAGCTCTTTTCCATTTTTCAGTGGAAGCACAGCACAGAGTAATGAAAAGGTCTACTTCCTACTCCCACACTTAAGAGCCTCAGGTTAGTCACTTGTCTTTTACAGGTCTTGCTGCCTCATCTATAACACATTGTCACCTGCCTGATGATAGGACTTCAGTAAATTACTCTGAGAAAACCCTTGGATTTAGATTGGGAAGCATGAGGAGAACCACGGCCTGAACAACCACAGAGGTGTTCCCAGTGGGGCTACGTTTCCAATCAACCACAGCAGGAGGTTCCAAGAGAGCTGTGGGTAGAGAATGGTGGCTGACCCATGGCTGGACCAAGATGCTCAACCTCGGTAGATAACGGCCAACAGCACAAATATGCTGGGTTTTTTTTGTTTTTTTTTTTCAATTCTCAAATGTTCCTATTCTTCTTTTTTTTTTTTTTTTTTTGAGACAGAGTCTCACTCTGTCGCCCAGGCTGGAGTGAAGTGGCGCCATCTTGGCTCACTGCAACCTCTGCCTCCCAGGTTCAGGCAATTCTCCTGTCTCAGCCTCCCCAGTAGCTGGGACTACAGGCACACACCACCATGCCTGGCTAATTTTTGTATTTTTAGTAGAGACAGGGTTTCACCATATTGGTCAGGCTGGTCTTGAATTCCTGACCTAAGGTGATCCACCTGCCTCGGTCTCCCAAAGTGCTGGGATTACAAGCATGAGCCACCACACCCGGCCCCTATTCTTTTTCACAGATTTAGGTGGGGAGGTTTGGAGGAAACAGTACATGGAGCAAGACAGTACATTCTATGAGTTCATTAGGAGGCCAAAAAAAAAAGGGGGGGGGGATTTGGGGAGGGACAAGGGTGCAGAGCAGTGGTAGCACAGACAGCTCTTCAGGAAAATATTTGCATAGCTTAGTACTTTACACCTTTACCTTCTTGGTCCTCATAGCAATCCTTAAAATTAAGGACAAGAGGTATACATATGGATATGGTCTCCACTTTACAGATGGCAATGGCTCGGCCCAGTCAGGGGTTTCTTCAGGGTCCTTAGGCTAATAAGGAGGGAGAGTGAGAATGGCACGCCAGTCTGCTCACCCTAAGGCAGTACTCTTTCTGATACCCCAGCCTTTCAAATATAAAGCCATCACAGCCTTAAATGTATTTGGCCAAAAAAAAAAAAAAAAAAAAAAAAGCAGAGAACCTGAAAAAACAGTAAAAGATTTTAAACAAGTATTTCCAATTTCCCAGTCCCATGCAGTGAAACCTCTGTCTCCTGACTTGGAGCCTGTACCTCCTTCACCACAGACAACATGCTGTCCAAATGCCTCAGGGTTCTCCACAGGCAGCACAGAGGGCTCTACTAGAGCCCCTTATAGATGACGTGAAATAGTGCATGGGTTGGGGGAATGTCTCACATAACCTGCTCATGAGTCCTTCATTCCCAATCCTTTCATGTTCATATGTATACATCTTTAGTGTCCTTGCAGCTTTGTGGGACTAACTGGTAGGTGTCATGCTATTTCCTTTATATCTAAAGAAAAGAATAAAGTGTTCAGAAAATATTGATATGCTACAGAGATCTCACCCCCTATGGAGACTGCAGTTCTGTCAGTCTTTCCAAGTATTCCTTTTACACAGGACTCCACTAACTAATTTCCTCATTTACCTTCATTGATGTCATCTGCGGGAGTGTTAAGCCGGCATGTAATTGTCATAATGGCAGCTCACATTTCTTGAGCACTTACAGGTGCTGTGCTTAGTGTTTTGTCAGCATTATCTCATTTAACAGAATTATGATCCTAATATTTTAGATAATGGAACTGAAGATAAGAAGGGTTAAGAAACTTACTCCTAATCAGACAGAATTTGTATGAGGGGAATCAGATTTAAGCCCTGGTCCAGGGGATTCTCAACCTTTATACTAGCACCCTACACATTTCCTCTGGTTTTCATCACAGGTAAAGAGCACAAACACCTGCTGAATGCCTGAATAGCCCCCTTGAGAATATCTATGGAACAGCTTTATGGCAAGGTGTCATTGTGGCTAAAAGTTTGGAGTTAAAAAGCCTCAAGCTCAAATCACAGCTCTGATACCTAAAACCTGTTAATATATTGGAGCCTCCACTTCCCTGGTGAAACAAGGGTAATGATAGCACCAATATTATAGTTGAAATTACTAAATGAGAAAATATCTACAACACACTTAGCTTGATGGCTGTGGTGCTGCAGAGACTTGGTAATGTTCATTATTGTTTCTATTAAGCCAAAATAAAAAAGACTACTCCTTTCTGGCCACCCCCATTAGCAACTTCTGGAGACAGAAACTAATAAGAGTTTACACATTTTAAAACTATTGGCTGAAATAGAGTCATCACTTTTCAGAGCTCCCACCTTTGTCTAGCACATTTAAATGTCTACACTAAAATGACACTGCAAAGACTGCCCAGTAGGTAAACTGAGGAGCTGATATTTATGAAGCACCTAATATTGGCAAAGCTCTTTGCGACACACAAACAAGTATAAATCTAAGACATTTCCCTCATAGAGTTTTTGGGCCTCGTTATGTAATAATAGGATGTTCTGCAACAATAATAACAACTGCAATGCAAAAAGACAATTCAATACAGGAGACCTTGCAAAGCAGTGTTTGATAGATCCCATTTGGTGAGGTACAAATGTCACTCTTAGTTTAAGGTAAGATCTTGCAAGCCAGAAAATATGTAAAGATTAAGAGGGAAGAAAGGAATTTAAGAAAAGGGTAAAGACTGTGAAAAATAAACCCACGGTACCCGGTGGTGCAAAATCAAGGAAAGGAGGGGAGAGAGGCGGAAAGGCAGATTGTATGTAAGTGGCCATAATGGAGTATGTGTGGGGATGTGGTGGAACAGGAGGAAAGAAGATAATGAGCTTCTTACACCCCTTCTGCTCTTTACTCAGGGACCCAGCTAAAGAGCAGGGGGGAAAAAGATCCCTATCATAAAGGGAAATAATTAAAAATCACTTTCTTTGGGAAACCTCAGCAGCACTGTATCTTGAAACAGACTTAGGGTGACAACTGCTCACCACCTTAAATCTCCTCTGAATTTGGAATTAATTAAGAGAAGACATGAGGCAATTAGAGAAAAGTACAGTATCAGTTCATAAGACTGGCTGGAAAATTGGGCTAGATCTATGATCACATTTTGAAACTAATGTCCCCTTCCCACAAATTAAAGTTATTGGCCAATTAGGGGTAGAACTGTACAACCACAGGCTCCCGTCCCATCTCACCCCATTCCCCATCCAGGACAGGTCACTGTACGCTACAGAGAAGAAGACCAGACACATAGCTTGCGCAGGTGGTTCTGAAAATAAGACAGAGGAAGAAGGTCTCGGTGCTCCTCTCCTCCTCCCAATCTCACCAGTCAGCAATGGAGCCAGGAGAGAAGGACAGATGTTTCCCTCCCAATACTGGCCCCTGTTAGGGAGTGAAAAGTATATTTCATAGGCCTGGCAGAAATCCAAGGAGGTAGAAAAACAAGTCTCTGTCTCTCTGTGTGTCCCTCTCTCTGTTTCCATCTCAATAAAAGTTTGAGATTGCAATAAATAACAACTAAAAGAAGTACTACTTTCTGTATTTTCCCTAGGTATTTGTTATTGAGGTTTTGTTTGTATCAGTTAACTAGTATGTTTTTTAAATGCGCTTCTGTGTTCTATGGGGGTTGCATTCATTTCCGCTATTTTTCTTCGAGTCAACGTCTCACTCTGTCACTCAGGCTGGAGTGCAGTGGAGCGATCACAGCTCACTGCAGCCCTGGCCTCCCGGGCTCAAGCAATCCTCACACCTCACCCTCCCAAGTAGCTGGGACCGCAGGCACATGCTACCATGTGCTTATTTATGCTATTTTGAATAAAGATCACAATTTCACTTTCTGGAAAAACCAGAGTTAGTGGAATTGCAAGTGCCGTTTTTTATGCCTCAGACTTGGCAGGTTTTAACATGTTGAAATTGGGGATAACATACAATTTTTGGACTTTATAAAGAGAGACTGGAAAATAAATCATGATATATTTGAATACCAATGGTACTTGAGGATTAGCGGCTAAATTTGAACCAAATTTCAATATCCCTCCCAAAGATCAAAAGGAAATGAAATCTATCAGTGGGAACAAGCATATTGTTTTTGGTTTGTTTAGAAAATGTAACTAATGTCAAAAACCTACACATTTATCTCTTCTTTTCCCTGTTTTCTCCTCCGTGCCCAATTTGAAACTTCATTGTCTCAATTACCTCAGCTAAGCATTGATCTGATTCAAGCTAACATTATTGAGATGACTGGTCAACAGCCCCAAATAGCTCAATGTGCATTTACATTCCCATGATGCACTTGTTCACTCAGGTGACACTGATGGATGGAATGCTAATCACTGGACTTAGCTAAGCTCTCTCCCAGTGCAGACCACAGTGACTCTTCTAGTCACAAATCTTCCAGAAGCAATAATTTCCTTTTGATATTCCAGTTGCTCAGGTCGGTGCCAGGGTCCCCTAAAGGAAAGAGCATGGTCATGCCATTTCAGGCACAGGGACTTCAGCCTGAGACCCAGGTGGTCTAATCACTTGAGTTGGGGAACTTCTTATGGTCTGGCCCTCATGAGCTTCAAGTCTCTGAACCAGGAAATTCAAACATTTCAGGTGCCTGAGGGGCCAACCATCAAATGACATATTTTGGAAAGAGACCCTTACCCATTTGGCTTAGATTTATGAGTATCCTGAATTATCAATCTCATTAGTATTAATATTCCAACAATATGATAATATGATAAATTAACTTATTCCACAAATATTTATTAAATGCCTACAACAGTACTTGTTACATAGTAAGTATTCTGAAACTGTTTATTGATATGCAAAATATTTCTGGATAACTCACTATATGCAGACTGAATACTATGTTCCCTGGATGAAATGATTCCTAAGTAGAAATGGGAGCCCTTACTGTAACTATAAAATCATTTGCATACCAAGAGCCTCTAGCCTCTTCCTTCCTCTACCCCTAACCATTCCCACCACTTCTAAAGAGACAAGTGATCTAAAAGCTTGAACAATGTGCCCATAAATCTATCTCTAAAGCTCTGCTCAACAGTATGTCCTCCCCTGGGCCCATTACAGGAAAATATGCACCATTTGAAACCTGAACCATCCACTGTCATAGAGAAAAACATGAATCAAAAGCAGCTGGCCCTCAGCAAAATATGATGCTTGCTGGCTCAGCCTCCACATAAGGCCAATCACTGTTGCCATATTGGTTTGCTGAAGACTAGAGTCATCAAAAGCTGCTGCCCAAATAGCTCTTGTACTGCTAGGGAGCTTCAAGATTAAAATATTCCTAGTACTTCCCTCAAAAATCTTTTTAGCTGGGAACCTTCCCTGACACTCTCTTCCCACTTTTTTTCACCAAGAACCCCTTTGTTCTTTGCACCTTCCCCCCATACTTTGAAAAACTATCAGTAATACTACTTATCATGTTCTACTAAAATTACTAGTTTGCATGCTTACTTGAGCTTCCTAAGAGCAGTTACTCTGGTTTCTTCATCACTGAAGCCTTAGCATCTCACGTAATAATAGCTTAGCACATGGAAGGTGGTGAATAAATGGTTTTCAAGTAGAATTTCTTTGTTCTTAATGAGTCAATAAACAAAATATCACTTAGCCAGAGCCAGTAAACTATATAAGCATTGGAAGTCTCTATTCAACCTGCCGTGTACTCCCCAGACAGTCCCAAAATCCTTGTCATAGTTCATCATTATATGCAAAACCTAGAAAATATTTTGCCAAATTTTTCTATAAAATAAAACCACATAATTTAAAAATAGGTGTGTGACCTTGATGATCTTATACAAATCCCCTAATTTCACAGATAAGAAATCTGAAGTCCTAAGTAGGTAAGTCAATATCATACAGCTAATAAATGGCAGAAAAAATGATGAAATCCAAGGCTCCTTGCTCCTTTGCCCATGCCTGGTTACTAGTCCATGATCCAGATTCAGCTTGTTGAAGTGCCATTTCTTCAGGGGTTTATGAAGGGACTTGGGGGAGGCAGACAGTGATCGATGAGCTAGATTCAGAAATATCCACCAATTGTCTAGTTCTTTTTTCTTTCCAGAGGCATTAACACTGGACAAAAGCTGTCTTAGTACAAGGAGCAAGAAAGGGAAAACGTGATGGAAATCCAGCTAATGAGATATAAGGAGGACTTTTAGGACAGGTTCAGATTTGTAACCTGGATTCAAGATAGACTACCCTTGGGTCAGATCTTCGGTGGTGACTGAGCTTCAGAAGAGAATTTCTGAATTTATCCTGGCCTGAATCTGTGTCCCTGAAAGGATCCAGTATACCCCCGCCTACACACACAGACACATGTGCACATGCACACACATACACACACACACACAATGTATTAGAAACACACAAGCATCCCTAGCACTCTTGCACTCAGGATCTGGCACTCAGTACTAGCATGATGCCACCCAGAACCCTAAACTGTCAGTTGCATAACTAATACTGCTTAGGCATCTCCAGATGTCTTGCCCTGTGTCCTCAAAACAAAAAGAAACCATGTCCAACTGCTATGAAGCTCCGCAAAGGTCAAGATAAACACTGCTACAGAGCAGAGGAGAAATTGAGCAGCAAAAGCACTTAGGCAAGAGAAAAGACAAATTAATTTCCTTACCAAACTTTCTCCTCTTAGATAGAATGAGTGTGATAGATTCTCACAGAATTAAGAGTTACTGCCTCTCTGCAGGTACCAATCTGTGATTCTGGACGTGCTCACAAATTAGTACTGTATTTACAACAGTTTCAGAAGTTGAATATTTCATAATGTTAAACAATGCATATTACTCTTAAATTTATCTTTATTTAGCTCTAGACATAAAATATGTGGAGAATACAAAAGTTTTTTACAATGGTAACCAGATGAACTTTCAGTGTCAGAACTGTGAATAATTTTATATTTATAAAAATAGAATTTCAAAATAAATGGTGAATGTCAGTTTTATTTAGAAATTTTATGAGCATAACAATTACAATTTGTATTTTGCCTATTATTTTTAATAATTCTTTGATATTTTAGGAGAAATATAACTTTTAAGACATATAGTATATGATTTTTTCATATTTATATGTACTCTATTTTTGAACACAATATAACCAAATTGTATAGTTTGCATACAGATACATTTTATTTTTAATGCTTTAACTCATTTCTATACACAGCACTTAAATATAAAAAATATTAAGTATAACAACAAAACTAAAGAGAAAAAAGATCTTATGGAATAAATGCATAATAATTAATTATTATGTAATAATTTTTTATTACTCATCCAAATAATAATGACTTATCAACAGAATACCAAGGCATACATAATAATAATTAAACTTAGTCATCTTTAGTGTTTTTCCAACTTTCTATTATATAAAAACCATAGCTTCACCCATATTATTTTTATTTCTTCATTAGGAATGTATATCTGTCAAAGAGGAAAGTCAGAACATGTTTTATTGAACAGTTCGTTAGCTTGATTTAGAACCTTTATGTGTATAGACATATGGTTTGTGGGCCTCTGTTTGTCCTCTCATCCCAGCTGCTGAAATGTTAGGAGCGGCCAGTGTATGAGTCACCAAAAGTTAACATAAAGTGATTGAAGCCCCAAAGTAAGCCAACAAGGAAAGTAGGAAAATAAGTCTCTTCCCTTCTCTTGAAGTCAAGACTCTGTTTTATTTTGTTTTGTTTTGTTTTGTTTTTTGCTTGTTTGAAAGCTCCTAGTCTCAGGTGGAAGCATACAAGCACATAGGCCATGGTGAGTCAGTGTTACCATCTATGAAGTCAGTATCCGAGAAAGACCTACTGAGCTTTGCCAAATGTTCCTAGGAGCACTGCTCTGTTTGGATGGATGTTGTTTGCATCTCTGTTTAAGGGCTCCAGAAAGTACAAGGAATACAAAAACAACAATGACACTTTTCATGTTTAGAAGCCCCGCCAATGGCTTCCATGTCTTGATTGTCATGGGGACTTGAATGTGCTCTGCCCAGCAAACTCCCTGCCTGCATGTGACTGGATGGTCTCAACGGTGTGACTCTGCAGTGTGTTCATAAGGCTGTGGTGAAACATGACTGTTCTACTTTTGGTTTTCATTTCAGAGCCCTCAAAGATAAATGCATTAATCTTTCATCTGTAGATTCATGTCTTACTTTTTATTTATATTTTATAAATATTTTGCCATATCTTTTTGCTTCTTCAATCTCCCAAAACAACCTTAATCATAGATTTTACCTTATTCCTCAAAAACATAAATTATTAAAATCTGATAAATGTTCTCTCCTTGATAATTTTTACAATTATTTTAAACAATTGGGGCTGCCTGTGTCTGTCTTCAAACCTTACCATCTTGTATTATTAGAAGAGAGTCTTGTATTACTAGAAATCCATTTACCTTAAGAAAACTTAAACAACAGCCAATGAAGAGAGTGACAGCATGAGCAAGAAGGGAATCCTATTTAAATAGTGCAGGTGACTCCCCCAACCCAGCCCCAAACCACCCTCAACTCTGTCCCATTCACAAAGCACATGCCTCAGTGAACTTGAGTTGGGAGCCATGAATCTGCCATGTCCTGGGAACCAAATATGATTCCAGTATTTAAAGACATACCTTAGGCACGGCGCGGTGGCTCAAGTCTGTAATCCCAGCACTCTGGGAGGCCGAGGTGGGTGGATCACGAGGTCAGAAGATCGAGACCATCCTGGCTAACATGGTGAAACCCCATCTCTACTAAAAATACAAAAAATCAGCCGGGCTTGGTGGCGGGCGCCTGTAGTCCCAGCTACTCCAGAGGCTGAGGCAGGAGAATGGCAGGAATCCGGGAGGCGGAGCTTGCAGTGAGCCCAGATCGCGCTGCTGCACTCCAGCCTGGGCAACAGAGCGAGATTCCGTCTCAAAAAAAAAAAGACATACCTTCTTCAGGCATTACCCTTAAATGTAAGCCAGCCACATCTGAGACTCAAACAAAGAGTCAGGATTCAGTCCCAAAGTTAGAGGAAAACAGCCAGTGCTGGGTGTTTGGAAAGCAGCATGTTGCTCTCCAAAATGCTACCCTCCTCTGCCATTTTCCAAAGGTAATTTTGACTAGTTATGATTTTTACCGCATACACCAACTTCAGAAGTAAACCTTTATATATGGTACAAATTATAGTTTTACATTCAGCCCTATTCTTAGTATCACGTTCATGTTTGATTCATCTATTATATCCTTTGCAGCCCCCAGTGCAGTGCCTCGAACAAGATGTGTTTGAGAAACTGAGAATGAATAAATAGGTTTCCAAGGATTAAGAAACACCTCTCTCTGATGGCCCCTGTAATCCGTGTAACAAAGAAGTCACCAGATGGCTACTATCATATTGATACTAGCTGGTTGCTCCAAGTGTGGTGCCCAGATCATCTGCTTCAGAATTCATCAGGATTAGTTAAAAGTATTAAAAGTAAATTTATGGGTCCCACCCTATGTCTCTTGATTCAGTACCTCTGGGAATGAGGCCTCAGAGCCAGGCCATCAGTGTATCTCTAAAGCTCCTGAGATGATCCTACGTGCTTGCAGGGCTCAGAACCATTGTGTCACTCTTTCTCCCACTTTAGCCCATTTACAATCTGCAGTATCAGCTACGTTCAGCTAACAGTAGACGCTAGGGAAGAAGGGGAGAAGATCAAGGAAAGCAAAACAACATACAAATGTCAGGTCTGTGGGAAAGCTAAACCCTGGGCAAAGTGCTGCACAGCATGTGCTTTCAAAAGCAGTCAGCATCAACGTCAAAATAACTGGCTCTCACCAGGCTGGTAAGAGAATGACATTTGATGGAGGTGTCAGAAACAGGCTCTTTGGTACCTCATGAGTATTGCCTATTAGTAATTTAAATTGAATCTATGTTGCTATTCCTAGGACTGGCTCATAGTGCACCTCATTAAAATTAGAAGATAAATTAATTCCTTGTTTTAGAGAACAAAACATTTGGCTATTCCCTGGAAGAAATAATACCTATTTTGAATAAGTTACTTATATAAAACTATATCTACTATCTGTTATACGCTTCCCAATAACTATGTTCCATAAGCAGGAGACCTACTACTGTCATCATGTTAGACAGGGTAGAGCTGGGTGGAAAAGGTAAAGTAGCCTTCTCAAGCCACATACCCAGTAAGTGCAAGATCCCAGGTCTTCTAACCCAAATCCATTTTTTTTTTTCTCACTCAACTTGGTTTCTTTTGCTATGCAGAAGCTCTTTAGTTTAATTAGATCCCATTTGTCAATTGTGGCTTTTGTTGCAATTGCTTTTGGCATTTTTGTCATGAAGTCTTTGCCCATGCCTACATTCTGAATAATATCGCCTAGGTTTTCTTACAGGGTTTTTATGGTTGGGGTTTTACATTTAAGTCTTTAATCCATCTTGAGTTAATTTTTGAATAAGGTGTAAGGAAGGGGCCCAGTTTCGGTTTTCTGCATATGGCTAGCCAGTTTTCCCAGCACCATTTACTGAATAGGAGATCCTTTCCCCATTGCTTGCTTTTGTCAGGTTTGTCGAAGATCAGATGGTTATAAATGTGTGGTGTTATTTCTGACATCTCTGTTCTGCTCCATTGGTCTATATGTCTGTTTTGGTAACAGTACCATGCTGTTTTGGTTACTGTAAACTCATAGTATAGTTTGAAGTCAGGTAGCGTGATGTCTCCAACTTTGTTCTTTTTGGTTAGTATTGTCCTGGCTATCCATGCTCTTTTTTGGCTCCACATGAAATCTAAAATAGTTTTTTCTAATTCTGTGAAGAATGTCAATGGTAATTTGATGGGAATAGCATTGAATCTATAAGTTACTTTGGGCAGTATGGCCATTTTTATGATATTGATTCTTCCTATCCATGAGGGTAGAATGTTTTTCCATTTGTTTGTGTCCTCTCTTATTTCATTGAGCAGTGGTTTGTAGTTCTCCTTGAAGAGGTCCTTCACATCCCTTGTTAGCTGTATTCCTAGGTATTTTATTTACTTTGTAGTGATTGTGAATGAAAGTTCATTCAGGATTTGACTCCCTGCTTGCCAATAGTTGGTGTAAAGGAATGCTTGCGATTTTTGCACATTGATTTTGTATCCTGAGACTTTGCTGAAGTTGTTTATCTGTTCAAGAAGTTTTGGGACTGAGATGATCGGGTTTTCTGTATATACAGTCATGTCGTCTACAAACAGAGACAACTTGACTTCCTCTCTTCCTATTTGAATACTCTTTATTGCTTTCTCTTTCCTGATTGCCCTGGCCAGAACTTCCAACACTGCGTTGAATAGGAGTAGTGAGAGAGAGCATCCTTGTCTTGTACCAGTTTTCAAAGGGAAGGCTTCCAGCTTTTGCCCTTTCAATATGATATTGGCTGTGGGTTTGTCATAAATAACTCTTATTATTTTGAGATATGTTCCGACAATACCTAGTTTAGTGAGTGTTTTTAACATGAAGGGATGTTGAATTTTATCAAAGGCCTTTTCTGCATCTATTGAGATCATCACATCATGTGGTTTTTGTCTTTGGTTCTGTTTATGTGATGAATTACATTTATTGATTTGTGTATGTTGAACTAGCCTTGCATCCCAGGGATGAAGCTGACTTGATCGCGGTGGATAAGTTTTTTGATGTGCTGCTGTATTCAGTTTGTCAGTATTTTATTGAGGGTTTTCGCATCAATTCATCAGGGATATTAGCCTGAAGGTGTCTTTTTTTGTTGTATCTCTTCCCGGTTTTGGTATCAGGGTGATACTGACTTCATAAAATGAGTTAGGGAGGAGTCTCTCCTTTTCAATTGCTTGGAATATTTTCAGAAGGAATGGTACCAGCTCCTCTTTGTACTTCTGGTAGAATTCAGCTGTGAATCCATCTAGTTCAGGGCTTTTTTTTCGGTTGGTAGGCTATTAATTACTGCCTCAATTTCAGAGCTTGTTACTGGTTTAATCAGGGATTCAACTTCTTCCTGGTTTAGTCTTGGTAGGGTGTATTGTCCAGGAATTTATCCATGTCTTCTAGATTTTCTAGTTTATTTGCATAGAGGTATTCTGATAACAACTGGCATGCCCTTTTCTTTAAGAGTATCCCTCTCTGTTCCTCTTACAGTGCCACTATAACCAAAACCATTACTAACCTTATTGCCAGTCCAAATTTTAAACACAAATGGGAATTTTATACCAGGAATCAACTATGGCTTAAGAAATCAATGTTTCAATTCCAGACCAAAGTGTTCTTTCTTTTAAAGTGAAGGAACAAATAGACCACAGCTCTACCCTTAACAAAAAAAAAAAAAAGGTTAAAAAAATTATTTCAGCCAGGCGCGGTGGCTCACGCCTGTAATCCCAGCACTTTGAGATGGTAAGGCGGGAGGATCACGAGGTCAGGAGATCAAGAGCATCCTAGCTAACACAGTGAAACCCTGTCTCTAATAAAAATACAAAAAATTAGCCGGGTGTGGTGGCGGGTGCCTGTAGTCCCAGCTACTCAGGAGGCTGAGGCAGGAGAATGGTATGAGCCCAGGAAGCGGAGCTTGCAGAGAGCCGAAGCCACTCCACTACAGCCTGGGTGACAGAGTGAGACTCCATCTCAAAAAAAAAAAAAAATCAATATTTTTTTTTCATTGGGAGGAGTGGTGAGTAGGGCTAGAAGGGGGAGTTGGAAATGATTAGTTTCCAGATTTGAATGCCAAGTACAGAGTGTACTCGTTTCGTGAAAATTCACTGAGCACTTAAAGTAAAAGTTCACTCCTAAAAAGAAGTGAGACTCTTGGCACCATTTCACAAGTAGTACACTGACTCAAACAAGCTTCTACTGGGTATGATGTGGGGGATCATTTCTCCACAAATGGGAGATTTTAACAGCCATGTTTCACATCTGGTCAGAATTCAGGTGCTTGTGAGATGTTCCTTTGATTTGGAATTTTTCTACATTCACGTCTCACTTTCCTCAGGGTTTTTACCTCTTATAAAGAGTCTCTTGATGCTATATCCATACTCAGTCCTCTTACTATCTCACTCACTCATGCACCAAACACTCCTCAGGGCATGGACTACATCTCTTTGGTTTTGTGATCTCTTCACCTAGCTTGGGGTAAGTCCAAATTAAGTATTTAATAAACGTTAAGATTCTGAGATATTCAAGGGCATGGACAACATCCCTTTGTGTAGAGAGACTTGTTCCTCTGTACCTGGCCAGTCACAAGAGAGACAGATATCAGAAAGCCTCCTTTAGCTTCTGGTGCCATCATCCTCTAAAACCATCAATGCCCACAGTTCATAAATAATTCTTTCTGTTTCTTTCCAGAACCACAAAGCATTTTCAGAATTCATAAATGGAAAAGTTCTTTCAAGAACAAAATGAAGAATATTCCTAATCCAGTGGCTGCCACATGCAGACTTTGCCTCCTGACCACCCAAGGCATCATTTTAGTCAACTACCTCTCCTTCTGGAGCCTAACTTTAGAAAATGCTTCCCACATTGTCTCTTTTAGGAGACAATTTTGATGCATGACGTTAGAGGAAACAACTACCTCAACAAGTTTGAAACTCCTATAAATTGCTCAGCCCCAACACATGCTGCTTTTCCAGTAAAAGCCCCTATTTGACAAAAGCGAAACTCCTTGGCCCCACCTGGTGGTTGCTGAATCCAGTAAATTCACCTGTTGCATTTAAGACCCTGTCAGAAGCTGTACTTTGTCCTTTGACATCTATGGGGTTATAGACATTGAATGTCCTTGGATGATGAAGTGAGGTCTCATTCCAAGTGCTTAAGATAATGAAACCAGTATGAGGACAGACGATTCAACATCAGAAATTTTTGCAATGCTATTAATTTCAGGCAGTGTCTTAATTCGAAGTAGGTTGCAAGATCAAATATATGAAAAAGATACTCCAAATTTAAAACAGGACTTTCATGCAATAAGCATAAATGCTTCTTCTCTAAGTTAAGATCTGGGGCACAGTCTGTAAATTCTAGATGCACATTTTCCTCTTTTGATATCAATTTCTGACTATAGTAAACCAATAATTTTGAGGGCTCTGATTGAACATATTGAATGTAGCAAATATTTGTACTTCCCTCTCTTAAACCCATTAAAATGACAGTAAAGATATGCAAAAGGATAGGATATGAATAGGTGAAACAGTTAGGAAATTCTCTTTAAAATGCATGGTATATGGGATTACACTAACAGATAAAATACAACAGAGAAAAATAACTATTCAGAGTACAAGAGAAGCCGCAAGAGAAGCTGCAGTGAAGGTGGAATCTGTTACTCTATGAAGAGACCACTGGCATTGGGAACCTGAAAGAGAGCAGACACCAATAATGCATCTGGCTAAAGAATCTGTTGGCTGGCTTTTGGGTGGTGCATAATGAAGAAGGTTTATGTTTCTGACGTCAATGAGAAAAATTAAGGGAAACTAGAAATTCCAGGAAAAAGAAAATGCTGTACAAAAATTCATGATGAAAATATGAAGCATTACTATAGGAAATTTATGGAGTCTAAGAAAAAAAAATCTTGACTTAGGACTTGAAATATTCTACTTTAAGTAGATCTGATTTAAGAACATAAATTATATCTCCTCTACAGTTGCCCTGTGGTTCTGCAGTGAATAATATTGAGCAAAATCATAATATTATAAATGATGTTTATCTATTTTTGCTTCTCTGCATCAATATATAGACAAAGCGATGAATACTTAAAGTTTCCATTCAGAATGTAAATGTTTTAAACCTTGGCAATATAAAAGTAGTGGTAGAAATGATGAACAGGAGGAGCTAGAGGTGGGAAAGAGAGATGGGAGAGCGTGTAGGAGTGATCGACTCCGTATCATACACTGTGATATGTCTGAAGTTGACAGAACAAGAAATAAAAGTCAAATATATTATTTAAAGTATAACAAATAGAAGAACAAAAAGAAAAAATGGGAGCAGATACAGGGAAAAAGGAAGCAGAGTGGTTGCTATGAGCTGAAATAGTAATCTTTTACAGCAAAAAGTTAAAAGACAAGCTTAAGTTGATAAGACAAGAAATAGATATTAATGTTGTATGAAATAGATACTTCAAGTTATAGTGATTACCCCTGTAAGAGCTAAAGACAGAAAACATCATGGGTGGTAGACTCTTGAGAACCAGGCTATGGATAGTGGAACTAGACACACTTTTCAACTGGCACCCTTATTTTTTATTGAAATTTTATTTCCATGAGCATGTACTTCTAAAACTCTGATTAGCATGCTGACATTATAACATCCCAAGTTTTGAACCTTTTCAATTTTCTAATCCTCAACCAATGAGGCAGTGACTGTATATAATGATCAAAGCTTGACAGCAGGTTAAATTTCCATGGTCTTCAACTCTTGCCCCTCACTAGAGCTCTCCAAGTCTGACGTATATTGTCTTCAGAACTGTAGAAGCAAACATTTCTGAACTATTTCCAACTACCTACTTGTTTGTCCTGCCAGGATTACCAGTTTTCTATGGATGTCATCTTCTCTTACAACCAAGCATCATAAATCTCTTATAGGTCTCTTTCATGAGGTGTGCTGGTCAAGTGCGAGAATGCCTCACTTTTAATGATCAGAAAAGAAAAAGCTGCCAGAACTGAAATCTTGACAATAGGAACTTTCAACTTTCAGCTCTAGCAGAAGGTGTTAATTACACTTCTGGAGCACTCACAATCTGAGAAACTTCTGGATCCTAATGACAAGGATGGAAAAAACAGTTGTTAAATCCCATAAATACCCCCTCTGCCTAATTTAAATAGCAAAGCCAAATGCTGAGGAACCACGGGATAAAATATAATGCTGGAAGGGGGTGCCCAAGATAGCTGAATAGGAACAGCTCCAGCCTCCAGCTCCCAGCATGAGCGACACAGAAGATGGGTGATTTCTGCATTTTCAACAGAGGTACCAGGTTCATCCCATTGGGACATGTCAGACAGTTGGTGCTGGTCAGCGGGTGCAGCCCGACCAGTGAGAGCTGAAGCAGGGCAAGGCATCACCTCACCTAGGAATCTGCGAGGGGGAAGGGAATTCCTTTTCCTAGCCAAGGGAAATTGAGACACACAACACCTGGAAAATCGGGTAGCTCCCACCCTAATACTGTGCTTTACCAAGGGTCTTACCAAACAGGACACCAGGAGATTATATCACACACCTGGCCCAGAGGGTCCCACGCCCACAGAGCCTCCATCATTGCTAGCACAGAAGTCTGAGATCTAACTGCAAGGCAGCAGTGAGGCTGGGAGAGGGGTGCCCGCCATTGCTGAGGCTTAAGTAGGTAAACAAAGCCACCGGGAAGCTCGAATTGGATGGAGCCCACCGTAGCTCAAGGAGGCCTGCCTGCCTCTGTAGACTGCACCTCTGGGGACAGGGCATAGCTAAACAAAAAACAGCAGAAACCTCTGCAGATATAAATGTCCCTGTCTGACAGCTTTGAAGAGAGCAGTGGTTCTACCAGCACGGAGGCTGAGATCTGAGAACTGTCAGACTGCCTGCTCAAGTGGGTCCCTGACCCCTGAGTAGCCTAACTAGGAGACATCCCCCACTAGGTGCAGACCGACACCTCACACCTCACACAGCTGGGTACACCTCTAAGATGAAGCTTCCAGAGCAAGAATCGGACAGCAACACTTGCTGTTCAGCAATATTCCATCTTCTGCAGCCTCCGCTGCTGAAAACCAGGCAAACAGGGTCTGCAGTGGACCTCAAGCAAACTCCAACAGACCTGCAGCTGAGGGTCCTGACTGTTAGAAGGTAAACTAACAAACAGAAAGGACACTCACACCAAAACCCCATCAGTACGTCACCAGCATCAAAGACCAAGGCAGATAAAACCTCAAAGACGGGGGAAAAGCAGTGCAGAAAAGTCACAAATTCAGAAAATCGAGTGCATCTCCGCCTCCAAAGGAACGCAGCTCGTCGCCAGCAACAGAACAAAATTGGACGGAGAATGATTTTGACGAGCTGAGAGAAGACAACTTCAGTCAATCAAACTTCTCAGAGCTAAAGGAGGAACTATATACCCAGTACAAAGAAACTAAAAACCTTGAAAAAAGAATGGATGAATGGATAACTACAATAATCAATGCAGAGAAGACCATAAAAGAACTGATAGAGATGAAAACCATGACACGAGAGCTACGTGACAAATGCACAAGGTTCAGTAACCAACTCGATCAACTGGAAGAAAGAGTATCAGTGATTGAAGATCAAATGAATGAAATGAAGCGAGAAGAGAAGTGTAGAGAAAAAAGAGTAAAAAGAAATGAACAAAGCCTCCAAGAAATTTGGGATTATGTGAAAAGACCAAATCTATGTCTGACTGGTGTGCCTGAAAGTGACAGGGAAAATGGAACCAAGTTGAAAAACACTCTTCAGGATATCATCCAGGAGAACTTCCACAACCTAGTAAGGCAGGCCAACATTCAAATTCAGGAAATACAGAGAACGCCACAAAGATACTCCTCGAGAAGAGCAACTCCAAGACACATAATTGTCAGATTCACCAAAGTTGAAATGAAGGAAAAAATGTTAAGAGCAGCCAGAGAGAAAGGTCAGGTTACCCACAAAGGGAAGCCCATCAGACTAACAGCAGATCTCTTGGCAGAAACGCTACAACCCAGAAGAGAGTGTGGGCCAATATTCAACATTCTTAAAGAAAAGAATTTTCAACCCAGAATTTCATATCCAGCCAAACTAAGTTTCATAAGTGAAGGAGAAATAAAATCTTTTACAGACAAGCAAATGCTTAGAGATTTCTCACCACCAGGCCTGCCCTACAAGAGATCCTGAAGGAAGCACTAAACATGGAAAGGAATAACAGGTACCAGCCATTGCAAAAAAAATGCCAAAATGTAAAGTCCATTGATGCTAGGAAGAAACTGCATCAACTAATGAGCAAAATAACCAGCTAATATCATAATGACAGGATCAAGTTCACACATAACAATATTAATCTTAAATGTAAATGGACTAAATGCTCCAATTAAAAGACACAGACTGACAAATTGGATAAAGAGTCAAGACCCATCAGTTTGCTGTATTCTAGAGACCCATCTCACATGCAGAAACACACATAGGCTCAAAATAAAGGGATGGAGGAAGATCTACCAAGCAAATGGAAAACAAAGAAAAGCAGGGGTTGCAATCCTAGTCTCTGATAAAACAGACTTTAAACCATCAAAGATCAAAAGAGATAAAGAAGGCCATTACACAATGGTAAAGGGATCAATTCATCACAAAGAGCTAACTATCCTAAATAAATATGCACCCAATACAGGAGCACCCAGATTCATAAAGCAAGTCCTTAGAAACTTACAAAGAGACTGAGACTCCCATACAATAATAATGGGAGACTTCAACACTCCATTGTCAACATTAGACAGATCAACGAGACAGAAAGTTAACAAGGATATCCAGGAATTGAATTCAACTCTGCACCAAGCGGACCTAATGGACATCTACAGAACTCTCCACCCCAAATCAACAGAATATACATTCTTCTCAGCATCACATCACACTTATTCCAAAATTGACCTAATAGTTGGAAGTAAAGTACTCCTCAGCAAATGTACAAGAACAGAAATGATAACAAACTGTCTCTCAGACCACAGTGCAATCAAACTAGAACTCAGGACTAAGAAACTCAATCAAAACTGCTCAACTACATGGAAACTGAACAACCTGCTCCTGAATGACTACTGGGTACATAACAAAATGAAGGCAGAAATAAAGATGTTCTTTGAAACCAATGAGAACAAAGATACAACATACCAGAATCTCTGGGACACATTTAAAGTAGTGTGTAGAGGGAAATTTATAGCACTAAATGCCCACAAGAGAAAGAAGGAAAGATGTAAAATTGACACACTAACGTCACAACTAAAAGAATTAGAGAAGCAAGAGCAAACACATTCAAAAGCTAGCAGAAGGCAAGAAATAACTAAGATCAGAGCAGAACTGAAGGAGATAGAGACACAAAAAACCCTCCAAAAAATCAATGAATCCAGGAGTTGGTTTTTTTAAAAGATCAACAAAATTGATAGACCGCTAGCAAGACTAATAAAGAAGAAAAGAGAGAAGAATCAAATAGACGCAATAAAAAATGATAAAGGGGATATCACCACCGACCCCACAGAAATACAAACTACCATCAGAGAATACTATAAACAACCCTACACAAATAAACTAGAAAACCTAGAAGAAATGGATAATTTCCTGGACACTTACACTCTCCCAAGACTAAACCAGGAAGAAGTGGAATCCCTGAATAGACCAACAGCAGGCTCTGGAGTTGAGGAAATAATTAATAGCCTACCAACCAAAAATGTCCAAGACCAGATGGATTCACAGCCGAATTCTATCAGAGGTACAAGGAGGAGCTGGTACCATTCCTTCTGAAACTGTTCCAATCAATAGAAAAAGAGGGAATCCTCCCTAACTCATAATTTATGAGGCCAACATCATCCTGATACCAAAGCCTGGCAGAGACACAAAAAAAGAGAATTTTAGACCAATATCCCTGAAGAACATTGATGCAAACATCCTCAATAAAATAGTGGCAAACCGAATCCAGCAGCACATCAAAAAGCTTATCCACCATGATCAAGTGGACTTCATCCCTGAGATGCAATGCTGGTTCAACATGCATAAATCAATAAACATAATCCATCATATAAACAGAACCAAAGACAAAAACCATATGATTATCTCAATAGATGCTGAAAAGGCCTTTGACAAAATTCAACAGCCCTTCATGCTAAAAACGCTCAATAAATTTGGTATTGATAGAACGTATCTCAAAATAATAAGAGTTATTTATGACAAACCCACAGCCAATATCATACTGAATGGGCAAAAACTGGAAGCATTCCCTTTGAAAACTGGCACAAAACAGGGATGCCCTCTCTCACCACTCCTATTCAACATAGTGTTGGAAGTTCTGGTTAGAGCAATCAGGCAAGAGAAAGAAATCAAGGGCATTCAGTTAGGAAAAAAGAAGTCAAATTGTCCCTGTTTGCAGATGACATGATTGTATATTTAGAAAACCCCATTGTCTCAGCCCAAAATCTCCTTAAGCTGATAAGCAACTTCAGCAAAGTCTCAGGATACAAAATCAATGTGCAAAAATCACAAGCATTCTTATACACCAGTAACAGACAAACAGATAGCCAAATCATGAATGAACCCCCATTCACAATAGCTTCAAAGAGAATAAAATACCTAGGAATCCAACTTACAAGGGATGTAAAGGACCTCTTCAAGGAGAACTACAAACCACTGCTCAGTGAAATAAAAGAGGACACAAACAAATGGAAGAACATACCATGCTCATGGATAGGAAGAATCAATATTGTGAAAATGGCCATACTGCCCAAGGTAATTTATAGATTCAATGCCATCCCCATTAAGCTACCAATGACTTCCTTCACAGAATTGGAAAAAAACTGCTTTAAAGTTCATATGGAACCAAAAAAGAGCCCGCATTGCCAAGCCAAAAGAACAAAGCTGGAGGCATCACGCTACCTGACTTCAAACTGTACTACAAGGCTACAGTAACCAGAACAGCATGGTACTGGTACCAAAACAGAGATATAGACCAATGGAACAGAACAGAGGCCTCAGAAATAATACCACGTATCAACAGCCATCCGATCTTTGACAAACCTGGCAAAAACAAGAAATGGGGAAAGGATTCCCTATGTAATAAATGGTGCTGGGAAAATTGGCTAGCCATAAGTAGAAAGCTGAAACTGGATCCTTTCCTTACTCCTTATACGAAAATTAATTCAAGATGGATTAGAGACTTAAACATTAGACCTAAAACCATAAAAAACCCAAGAAGAAAACCTAGGTAATACCATTCAGGACATAGGTATGGGCAAGGACTTCATGTCTAAAACACCAAAAGCAACAGCAACAAAAGTCAAAATTGACAAATGGGATCTAATTAAACTAAAGAGCTTCTGCACAGCAAAAGAAACTACCATCAGAGTGAAAAGGCAATCTACAGAATGGGAGAAAATTTTTGCAATCTACTCATCTGACAGAGGGCTAATATCCAGAACCTACAAAAAACTCAAACAAATTTACAAGAAAAAGACAAACAACCCCATCAAAAAGTGGGTAAAGGATATGAGCAGACACTTCTCAAAAGGAGACATTCATACAGACAACAGACACATGAAAAAATGCTCATCATCACCCGCCATCAGAGAAATGCAAATCAAAACCACAATGAGATACCATCTCACACCAGTTAGAATGGCAATCATTAAAAAGTCAGGAAACAACAGGTGCTGGAGAGGATGTGGAGACATAGGAACACTTTTACATCGTTGGTGGGACTGTAAACTAGTTCAACCATTGTGGAAAACAGTGTGGCGACTCCTCAAGGATCTAGAACTAGAAATACCATTTGACCCAGCCATCCCATTACTGGGGATATACTCAAAGGATTAGAAGTCATGCTGCTATAAAGACACATGTACACGTATGTTTATTGTGGCACTCTTCACAATAGCAAAGACTTGGAATCAACCCAAATGTCTATCAGTGACAGACTGGATTAAGAAAATGTGGCCCATATACACCATGGAATACTATGCAGCCATAAAAAAGGATGAGTTCGTGTCCTTTATAGGGACATGGATGCAGCTGGACACCATCATTTTCAGCAAACTATCGCAAAAACAGAAAACCAAACACCACATGTTCTCACTCATAGGTGGGAATTGAACAATGAGATCACTTGGAAACAGGAAGGGGAACACCACACACCAGGGCCTATTGTGGGTAGGGTTGGGGGTAGGGGGGAGGGATAGCATTAGAAGATATACCTAATGTAAATGACAAGTCAATGGGTGCAACACATCAACATGGCACATGTATACATATGTAACAAACCTGCACGTTGTGCACATGTACCCTAGAACTTAAAGTATAATAATAAAAGAAAAATATATATAATGCTATGCATTCCACTTCCAGAGATAATGAAGCTGCCATTTTTTCTTCACTCTCTGTCTTCGTCCAGCCTCCAAGCATATCCATATCTTCACTTGACCTTACTTGGTTGAACATATCCCCAGGATCACTTCACTTTGCTTGCTTTAACATGTTTTCATACCATGTCACCTTACTTGCTTTACCACATAATACTGAGAGAAGAATAAAATGAAAACTGCAGCTGAAATGATCAAATTGCTTAAAGGAAAAAAATACTGAAGTTTGCCATAGTAAGAAAAAAAAGAGCATAAATTTTGAAGTAATACAAAGCTGCCATAGGGTTTCAAACTAGGAAGTTCAAGTACCTTGGGTAAGGTCACACAGATTGCAAATATTCGAGTCCAGGACAGAGTTGTTTTCTTAACTAAATAATTATTAGACATAAGGGAGATGATCATCCTCGAACCTATAAATCTACTACAAACTTAATGAATATTGTCTGGCCTGAAAATTGATGATGGCACAAACTTTTTTCTACATATCGGCAAATTTCTACTGAGGTTTATTCTCAGCCTTGATGGGGTACTTAAGTTCAGGAAGATAAAAATATGGATTTTTTTCCTCATATAAACCACAAAGAGATTGGGACAAAAATCATTCCAACTAATTACACCAATCACTGAGAAGAGTAAATACAAGAGTGTTTTATTTCTGAATAATTAGAATTGTACTAAATATAACCTATTTTGATTCCAACATTACAGAATTAACATAAAGTATATATTCCCTAAAACACATCCAACTTTTATCCAGTTGTCCTCTTCTTTACATAGCTAAATGTGAACACGTAAAATGTATTAATTATTAAGGGGTGCAGTAAAAAAATTTAAAATAATACCTTAAATCTATACTAGCCACTTCTATAATATAGCTACACTATTTTACCTCTAACCTTGGGATTTCTATTGCTTGCTAGAATTAATCTGCAAATTGGTTACATCCTATCAGGCAATACCAACTGGTACTAAGCTGATACTAGAGCTTCACTAATAGAGCTGGTTGTTTGGAGCACTGTGTTTAGGAGTCTGAAGTTGTCCACGTTTAGTGGTAGGGAAGACCCTAATCAATTAACAATATTTACTATGGAAGCAAAAAGAGAGAATTTCAGTATGTGCTTATTGTCCTTGTCAGGCGCTCAAATCTAGCACATTTTAAAACTCTCAGTAGTTCTGTATTTTTCAAATTAAAGCAGTTTAACAAGTTGAAATTCTATAATATAAAAACTATCCTTAGACTCAAGAAATTACCAAAATTAAACAAACTTGTCAGGACTACTCAAGCCGCCCCAGGAAGAAGATGGATATATTCCAATATAAACACCAACATGTCATTTCGAGTTCTGGAGGGAAAAATCAAAGGAATCAAATGACTTGGTAACCTATGTTCTCTAACTTAGCACCATCCTTCTCTAAATCCAGTCAATATCTCTAGGAGTCATACTTATATATAGACTAGAAATATTTTCTTTAACATTTTCTTTTAAAATAATTGAGTAAACAGAATAGACAGCTCATTAACAAACCCATGTGAAACATATGTATATAAAGTTAACATGTAATCAAGGAGAGATCACGAATCAGTTGGAAAATGAAGCGTGATTCTGGGCCAGCTAATTAGCTATTTACATTTTATTTTAAAAAAGTTCAATTAGATCTTCATCTCACACATATATCAAAATAATTTTTAGGTAGATTAGAATCCATGGGTTCTATGGATTAGAACACATCTATTATACATTTAAATGTGAAATGTTATATCTTTTTTTGAAACCTACAGAAAAGATATAAAATTGTAGTGCTCTCTGACTAGATATTTAAGTTTAAATGCAAGTAATGACAAAGAAAAGATCTGAGCCATAACTACCAAAAAAATTTTAAACATATGTATATTTTAAAAACACCAAAGCAAAAATTGGAAGAAAAAACTAAAGGAAACAAAACCCATTTAAGTAAACTGCTCCAATAGGAAATGTTTTGATTACCAGGAGCAGGCATCTATTCAAATGACTTCCCTGTGAAAAACTTACGGAGAATCTGACTGAGACAAAGTATAGCAAGTATAGCTGGATCTCATGAGAATAGGAAAATGGTTAGGCAGCTACTGTCTCCATCTCCATTCTTCTTTGGTCCACATGGTCTCTTTTCTCTGGCCCTGTGCACACTTCCTTCTTTCTTTCTCCTGAGGAGAGAAAGAAAACCATGCCTGATCCTCTTCCACAACTTCAGTTTGCATGTGGCTTTGACTGGCTTTAGTGCCAAATCTGGCTCCAGAACCCAGCACCATCTTATTGACCCAGTCCTTCAGGGCCTTAGTCCCAAACTTCTGGGAATACAATATAATAGGCCCAACTTGGGTCAGGTATTTACATATGGTTCAGTTGGGTGTGACCACTGGGGAAGGGGTTGTCCTATGGACATAGAACTGGTAAGGCCTACCTGCTTCTCAGCAGATCTGGGCACAAGGCATCTTCAGTAAATGGATGTAGGAGGAGCAGACAGCAAAGACACTACACGTTTCATGGAATATAATGAAGTTCACATGGAACTCCATCATAAGAAGTTAAGTAAGAAAAGCCTGCTGTAAAGTCTTATGGTCAAAATTGTCTCTGATATGTGGAGGCAGAGAGGCATGGATATGCTAGCCAAACTAAGCAAGAATGACTTTTGTTAATCTGATGTATTGCATTCATTTGTACTTTCCAAAGTTTTTACCACAAACATGCAGAGCTCTGATAATCAGAAAAGAAATAAAGTAAAAGACCAGAAGAAGAAAAGTCAAAAGTATGAAAACTAAGTGCCAAATATATAATTTAGGTTAAGTTCTCAGGTCATTTTTTGTGACATGTTGCAACTTTCAATCCCATTACTCCTCTCTACACTTAATGGCTATACTCCAGACTCAGTTAATGACAGACAATTCCCTGAAGACCCCGCCAATACTCACTCCACCATTCTTATAGCCATGTTGACTAGATGTCCTTCCAGGCTTTCTCTGTTCAGCGGCTGCTCCTCATCCCTCATGGCACGAATGAAACAGTCAGCCTTCCTCAATCGCCATTACCCCAACCCAACTCCTTCTCTGTGTCTCTCAGCCCAGTCTTCCTTGGCTATTTATGCCTCTGTCCTTCCAGACATAGTTGAAGCTGATTTTAGGGAGATAGTCAGTCATACGAATGTTGCTTCATAAAGCAGCTAGCACAGGACATGAGCAAGAGTAGGTTCTCAATGAATGTTTTGCTGAATAAATGTTGAAAGTTTAAGGAATTATTTCTGTATTTCAGATATTTCAAATTGTCCTCATACTAAAAAAGCATTTTACCAAAAAAAGAATAAGTCTGTGGCATAACTGAAAAAAAATATGGACTTCAGAGCCCAGCAGATCAGTTTTGAATCCCAGCCTCAACTCACTAGTTGGGCAAATTAAGCTCTTCTGAGCTCTGTTTCCTCGTCTTTAAAATGCAGGTGACAGAGTGGCATCAGAAACATGATAGAAAAGGAAGCTCCTGACTCTCCCTCCACCCATGGATACACCAAATAAACATCTACCACAGATTAATTCCCTTTAAGAGAAGGTCTGGCCGGGTGCAGTGACTCACGCCTATAATCCTAGTACTTTCGGAGGCCGAGGCGGATGGATCACGAGGTCAGGAGTTCAAAACCAGCCTGGCCAACATGGTGAAACCCTGTCTCTACTAAAAATACAAAAATTAGCCAGGTATGGTGGCACACGCCTGTAATCCCAGCTACTTGGGAGACTGAGGCAGGAGAATTGCTTGACCCTCGGAGGAAGAGGTTGCAGTGAGCCAGGATCGCTCCACTGTACTCCAGCCTGGGCGACAAAGCGAGACTCCGTCTCAAAAAAGAAAAAAAAGAGAGAGAGAGAGAGAGAAGATCCAAGACCAACAGAGAAGCTCCTACCCACTGACAGCTGAGAAAACATCTACATTGAATGGGTAGGAAAAGCTGAGGCACACTTAGGCATGGGCCCCATCCCAGGCATTGCACCATAAAATTTGGAAAGGAATCCCCAACACCCAGTCTCTCCCTGTGGAAAGGAGGATCTGGACCCCCAGAAATAGGGCTCTAACAGTAAGTTTTCCCATGGTGTGACTCTTAATTTACTAACTATGAGAGCAGAGGGGATTATACACACACATCCCTCTAGACTTTAAAAAAAAAAAAAAAAAGAGGCAATTTTATACAAGTGCACACCAATTCCAAGGACTTCAAATATCCCTCCAGCAGCCACCTTTGGCCCTGTTTCTAACTAACTTATGTTGGGCAGTTAAACGGACAGTCAATTATTAAACCACCACCAGCCTAAGATAAGTCTGCATTCACATGAAGTATCCTAACCTTTTTATTTATTTATTTATTTCAGACAGGTTATCAGCCAGGCTAGAGTGCAGTGGTGCAATCTCAGCTCGCTGCAACTTCTGCCTCCCAGACTCAAGAGATCTTCCTGCCTCAACCCCTCAAGTAGCTGGGACAACAGGCACCCACCATCACGCCTGGTTAATGTTTCTATATTTTGTAGAGATGCGGTTTTGCCTTGTTGCACCAGGCGGGTCTCGAACTCCTGGACTCCAGCAATCTGCCAGCCTCAGCCTCCCAAAGTGCTAGGATTATAGGCGTGAGCCACTGTGCCTGGCCTAGCCACCCTAACTCTTATAACATCTACCTAAGGGATTACATCCTAAATCTCCTAGCACTGGGAGCAGAAGAGACTGGCATATACATGCATCTCTAAACTATGGGAAAAGAGTTGTGTTTTTAAATGGGTACGCAAGCATCTCCAAGGATTTCATATCCTTGGAGCAGTGCAGAGAAGCGGCTTAAGACATAATAAAACTCCCTGTTTCTCCCCAGAAGGGGTTTGGGATACATATCGAAAGCCCTAGTTTTTAAAGCTATCTCCCAAAGGACTCCATCCTAAACCTAGTAGCTCTGCCAACAGAAGGGACTATGCATACGTGAGTCTCCCTTGATCATGGAACAAATAGGTGGTTTTAAACAGGCATTCAAACACTTCTAGGGGCTATCCCCTCTTGGAACAGTGCAGAAAAGGGGCAGGAATATACAGCTGTCACTTTCTCTTCAATAAGGGTTTATAGCACGCACTTTCAGTGGCTCCTTGAGGGCTTAGTTTCTAATCAACTTGCACTGAGAGCTAATGGAGCAAACAAGCAATGGCCTTTAGGTAGCCAGAGTCAGAGCATGGCACTTCACAAGACCTTCCTCTGGCTCATTCCAGAGACAAATGCAGGCCTATTCCTTCCTTCTGGAAAGAATTGGCCATGTGGCCAGCCCACAGCCTCCATAACACCCACCCAAGGGACTGTCTCCTTAATGATCTAGCTATAGACTTTGCAATCCTGAGTGACCTAAGACCACAGAAAACAAACACGTGGATATATAATTATCCCAATATTAGCAACTTTCCCTCTAGGATCAGAAGCTAATACCTGACTGTGAGAATAGACATTTGCTGCAGATCCTCTCCCCAACTTACTATACCTGCATCCAGTCACACCATGAAAATAGAACTGGGATATACATCTAACACCCTAAACTTTCCAGCTACATCTTAATAACCTGGCTCCTATCATACCCATCTCAGGTTACTATCAAGATGTGGCACATCCTAAGCTCCAGGGAGCCACCAAAAACAGAGATAACAGTCTGGACAAACACAGAGATTTGAGAGGTACCTTAAAATCTCTGGCCAGACAGATTGGTGAAAACCTACATACAAAGTCAGTCTAACAACACGAAGAGAGAGGCAGTTATCTGATGCTCAGAAACAAAAACGGAGAATCAAGGAAGTGAAGAAACAGGAATATATTTCAAACAAAGGAACAAAGTGAATCTCCAGAAACCAACTTGAATGAAGTAAAGTTTTATGATTTGCCTAATATGGATTCAAAATAATGGTTATAAAGATGCTCACAAGGTCAAGGCAGCAATAAAAGAGCAAGCTGAAAACTTTGAGAAGAGACAGAAAGTATAATTAATTACCAAATGGAAATCATAGATCTAAAGAGTGCTATAACTGAACTGAAAATGTAAATAGAGGGGTTCAAGAGGAGACTAGATCAAGCAGAAGAAAGGATGAGTAAACTTGAAGACAGATCACTGGAAATCATCCAATCTGAGGAGCAAAATGAAAAAAAGAATGAACAAGAGGGAATATAGCTTAAGAGGCTTCTAAGACACCATCAAACAGAACAACTTATACATTATTGGCATGCCAGAAGGAAAACAAACAGAGAAAGGGAATGAAAACATATTCAAAATAACAATTGCAGAAACTTTGCCAAGTTTGGGGAGGGAATTAGAAAGCCAGATGCAGAAAGCCCATAGCACACCAAATCAGATAAACTCAAAGAGACCCATACCAGGACACATCATGAATAAATTGTCAAAACTTAAAGACAAAAAGGGAGTGTTGAAAGCAGTAAAGGTAAAAGCAAATTGTCACATACAGAGGAGTCTCTATACAAATTGTTACATACAGGGAAGTCTCTATCAGAATATCAGCAGACTTCTCAGCAGAAATTTTGCAAGCCAGAAGGAAGTGGGGGTGATATATTCAAAATCCTAAAAGAAAAGGACTGTCAACCAAAAATATATGCCCAGCAATCCTGTCTTTCAGAAAAAGAGAAAAAAAAAAAGTGATAAGGATTTTCTCAAACAAAAGCTGAGAGAGCAGGGAGTTCAAAACCAGGAGTTCAAAACCAGCCTTTTTTAGTAGTGATATTATCACTAGTAAATCTGCATTACAAAAAAAATGCTAAAAGAAGTTCTTCAAGCTGAAGGAAGGGATGTTAATTAGTATCATAAAAATATATGAAATTATACAACTCACTAGTAAAAGTAAATACATTGTCAAATCCAAAACACCCTAATACTGTAATGGTGATGGGCAAATCAATTATATCTCTAGTATAAGTGTCAAAAGGCAAGACTATTAAAAACAATGGAAGCAGGCCGGGTGCGGTGGCTCAAGCCTGTAATCCCAGCACTTTGGGAGGCCGAGACGGGCGGATCACGAGGTCAGGAGATCGAGACCATCCTGGCTAACACGGTGAAACCCCGTCTCTACTAAAAATACAAGAAAATTAGCCGGGCGAGGTGGCGGGCGCCTGTAGTCCCAGCTACTTGGGAGGCTGAGGCAGGAGAATGGCGTGAACCCGGCGGGGCGGAGCTTGCAGTGAGCCGAGATCGCGCCACTGCACTCCAGACTGGGGCACAGAGCAAGACTCCGTCTCAAAAAAAAATAAATAAATAAAAAATAAAAATAAAAACAATGGAAGCTTCAATAATTTGCTAAGGGATACATATTACAAAAAGATGTGAAGTGTGACATCAAAAACATAAAACATGGAAGGAGGGGAAGTAACAATGGAGAGTTTGTGTATATAATAAAAATTAAGCTGCTATCAGTCTAAATAAACTAGTTATACATATGAGATGTATTATGTAAGCCTCAGGGTAACTACAAGCAAAAGCCTATGATAGATACACAAAAGAGAAAAAGAAAAAAACCAAAGCACACCACTATAGAAAGTCATCAAATCACAAAGAAAGCAAGCAAAAGAGGAGGCAGGGAACAAATGATCTACCAAACAATTAGAAAACAATTAACAAAATTGCAGGAGCAAGTCCTTTATCTATCAATAATAACCTTGAACGTAAATGTATTAAATTCCTCAGTTAAAAGAGATAGCGTGACTAAATGAATTTTTAAGAAGACTCAACGATATGCTACCTACAAGGATACTTGTTTCACATTGTAAGGACACCTAGACTAAAAGTAAAGGAATGGAAAAAGATATTCCATGCAAACGAAAACCAAAGAGAGTAGGAATACCTATATTTATATCAGATAAAATAAACCTTAAGGCTAAGACTGTTAAATGAGACAAAGAAGGTCATCATATAATGATAAAGAGGTCAATTCAGCAAAAGTATACAATAATTATAAATATATATGCACCAAACACTAGAGCACCCAACTCTATAAAGCACATATAAATAGACCAAAGGAAGAGATAGACACAATACAATGATAGTAGGGAACTTCAACACTCAACTTTCAAAAACAGACAGATCATCTAGCAGAAAATCCACAAAGAAATATCAAAGTTAAACTACACTCTAGAATAAATGGACTAAGTGACATTTAAGGAACATTTAATCCAACAGATGAAGAATACACATTCTTCTCATCAGCACATGGAACACTGATAGTGTTCCATGTGCTGATGAGAAGAATGTGTATGACCACATGATAGGCCATAGCAAAAGTCTCAATATGTTTTTAAAAATTAAAATTATATCAAGTATCTTTTCTGACCACAATGGAATAAAACTAGAAAACATAACAAGATAGACTTTGGAAACTGTACAAATATATGGAAACTAAACAACATGCTCTTGGAAAACAAATGAGTTGAGTCAATGAAGAAATTAAGAAGAAAAGATAAAATTTATTAAAACAAATTAACAAATGGAGACACAACATACCAAAACCTATGTAATACAGCAAAAGTAGCAGTAAGAGAAAAGTTTATAGCAATAAATGTCCTCAAGTAAAAAGTAGAAAAATTTCAAATAAACAACTTAATGATGCACCTTAAGAAACTAGAAAATCAAGACCAAATGAAACTCAAAATCAGAAGAAAAAATAATGAAGATCAGAACAGAAATAAATGAAATTAAGACTAAGAAAATATAAAAGATGAACAAACAAAAATTTGTTTTACTGAAATAAAATTAGAGATGGAAAAGGAGACATTAAAACTGATACTACAGAAATAAAAAGGATGATTAAAGACTACTATGAACAATTATATGCCAACAAATTGGAAAACTTAGAAGAAATGAATAAATTCATGAACACATACAATCTACCAAGGTTGAACCATGAAGAAATAGCCTAAACAGGCCAATAATGAGCAATGAGATTGAATCAGTAATAAAAATTCCCCCAAGAAAGAAAACTCCAAGACCAGATGTCTTCAGTGTCTAACTCTACAAACTTTTTACAGAAGAACTAATACCATTTTTTCTCAAACTATTCCAAAAAAATTGAAGCGGGGGAATCCTTCCAAACCCATTTTATGAAGCCAGCATTATCCTGATAACAAAACTAAACAAGAACACAAAGAAAAATGAAAACTACAGGCCAATATCCCTGATGAACATAGATGCAAAAATCCTTAACAAAACACCAGCAAACCAAATTCAATAGCACACCGAAAAGATTATACACGAAGATCAAGCGGATTTATCCCAAGGATGCAAACATGGATCAACATGTACAAAATCAATAAATATGATACATTACATCAACAGAAAGAAAGACAAAAACCATATGATCAGCTCAATAGATACAGAAAAAGCATTTGATAAAATTCAACATCCCTTCACAATAAAATCTCTCAACAAGTTAGGAACAGAAGAAACAAACCTTAAAACAATAAAGGCCATATATGACAAATCCATAGGTAGCATCATAATGAACAGGGAAAAGGTGAAAGCCTTTCTTCTAAGATCCCAAACAAGACAAAGATGTCTACTTTCACCATGTTTATTCAACATACTACTGGAAGTCCTAGACAGAGCTATTAGGCAAGGGAAAGAAATAAAGGACATTCAAATTGAGAAGGCAATAGTCAAACTGTTTCTGTTCACAGATGACATGATTTTATATATAGAAAACCTAAAGACTCTACAAAAAAAAAAAAACTACTAAAAGTAAAAAATAAATTGCAGGATACAAAATCAATACACAAAAGTCAGTCCACATTTCTATGTGCCAATAGTAGACAATCTGAAAAAGAAATTAAGAGAGAAAACTATTTCCGGACAAGATGGCCGAATAGGAAGAGCTCTGGTCTGCAACTCCCAGCAAGACAAACACAGAAGGCAGGTGACTTCTGCATTTCCAACTGAAGTACCTGGTTCATCTCACTGGGAATGGTTAGACAGTGGGTGCAGCCCATAGAGGGAGAGCAGAAGCAGGGTGGGGTGTCGCCTCACCTGGAAAGCACAAAGGGGTAGGGGAATTCCCTCCCCTAGCCAAGGGAAGCCCTAAAAGGCCATGCCATGACGGATGGTGTTATCAGGCCCAGATACTATGCTTTTCCCATGGTCTTTGCAACCTGAAGACCAGGAGATTTTCTCGGGTGCCTACACCACCAGGGCCCTGCGTTTCAAGCACAAAACTGGGCAGCTGTTTGGGCAGACACTGAGCTAGCTGCAATAATTTTTTTTTCGTACCCCAGTGGTTCCTAGAATGCCAACGAGACAGAACCATTCACTCCGCTGGAAAGGGGGCTGAAGCCAGGGAGCCAAGTGATCTAGTTCAGCAGATTCCACGTCTACGGAGCCCTGCAAGCTAAGATCTACTGGCTTGAAATCCTTGCTGCCAGCACAGCAGTCTGAAGTTGACCTGGGACACTAGAGCTTGGTGGAGGGAGGGGCATCCACAGTTACTGAGGCTTGAGTAGGTGGTTTTCCACTCACAATGTAAAAACCCCCAGGAAGTTTGGACTGGGTGGAGCCCACCACAGCGCCACAAAGCCTCTCTAGCCACACTGCCTCTCTAGATTCCTCCTCTCTGGGCAGAGCATCTCTGAGAGAAAGGCAGCAGCCCCAGTCAGATAAAACTCCCATCTACCTTGGACACAGCACTTGGGGGAAGGGGTGGCTGCAGGTGCAGCTTCAGCAGACTTAAACTTTCTGCCTGCTGGCTCTGAAGAGAGCAGATCTCCAGCACAGCGTTCGAGCACTGCTAAGGGACAGACTGCCTCCTCAAGTGGGTCTCTGGCCCCCATGCTTTCTGATGGGGAGACACCTCCCAGCAGGGGTCAACGGACACCTCATACATGAGAACTACAGCTGGCATCTGGTAGATGCCCCTTTGGGACGAAGCTTTCAGAGGTAGGAGCAGGCAGCAATCTTTGCTGTTCTGTAGCGTCTGCTGGTGATACACGGGCAAACAGGGTCTGGAATGGACCCCCAGCAAACTCCAGCAGACCTGTAGAAGAGGGTCCTGACTGTTAGAAGGAAAACTAACTAACAGAAAACAAGAGCATCAACATCAACAAGAAGGACAACCATGCAAAAACTTCATCCGAAGGTCACCAACAGCGAAGAGACCAAAGGTAGATAAATCCACAAAGATGAGGAAAAACCAGTGCAAAAAAGCTGAAAATTCCAAAAACCAGAATGCCTCCAAAGGATCACAACTCCTCCTCAGCAAGGGAAGAAAATTGGATGGAGAATGAGTTTGACAAATTTACAGAAGTAGGCTTCAGAAGATGGGAATAAAAAACTCCTCCAAGCTGAAAGAGCATGTTCTAACGCAATGCAAGGAAGCTAAACCTTGATAAAAGGTTACAGGAATTGCTAACTAGAATAACCAGTTTAGAGAAGAACATTGATGATCTGATGGAGCTGAAAAACACAGCACGAGAACTTTGTGAAGCATACGCAAGTATCAATAGCCAAATCAATCAACTGGAAGAAAGGATATCAGAGATTGAAGATCAACTTAATGAAATAAAGCATGAAGACAAGATTAGAGAAAAAAGATTGAAAAGGAATGAACAAAGCCTCCAAGAAATATGGGACTATGTGAAAAGACCAAACCTACATTTGATTGGTATACCTGAAAGTGACGGGGAGAATGCAACCAAGTTGGAACAGTTCAGGATATTATCCAGAAGAACTTCCCCAACCTAGCAAGACAGGCCAACATTCAAATTCACGAAATACAGAGAACACCACAAAGATACTCCTCGAGAAGAGCAACTCCAAGACACATAACCATCAGATTCACCAAGGTTGAAATGAAGGAAAAAATTTTAAGGGCAGCTAGAGAGAAAGATCAGGTGACTCACAAACAGAAGCCCATCAGACTAACAGCAGATCTCTAGGCAGAAACGCTACAAGCCAGAAGAGAGTGGGGGCCAATATTCAACATTCTTAAAGAAAAGAATTTTCAACCCAGAATTTAATATCTGGTCAAACTAAGCTTCATACGTGAAGGAGAAATAAAATCCTTTACAGACAAGCAAATGCTGAGGGGTTTTGTCACCACCAGGCCTGCCTTACAAGAGCTCCTGAAGGAAGTACTAAACATGGAAAGGAAAAACTGCTACTAGCCACTGCAAAAACAAACCCAAATGTAAAGGCCATCGACATTGTGAAAAAACTGCATCAACTAATGGGCAAAATAACCAGCTAGCACCATAATGACAGTATCAAATTCACACATAACAATATTAACCTTAAATGTAAATGGGCTAAATGCCCCAATTAAAAGGCACAGACTGGCTTATTGGATAAAGAGTCAAGACCCACTGGTGTGCTGTATTCAGGAGACCCATCTCACATGCAAAGACATACATAGGCTCAAAATAAAGGGATGGAGGAAGATTTACCAAGCAAATGGAAACCAAAAAAAGCGGGGGTTGCAATCCTAGTCTCTTATAAAATAGACTTTAAACCAACAAAAATCAAAAAAGACAAAGAAGGGCATTACATAATGGTAAAAGGATCAATGCAACAAGAAGAGCTAACTATCCTAAATATATATGCACCCAATACAAGAGCACCCGGATTCATAAAGCAAGTTCTCAGAGACCTACAAAGAGACTTAGACTCCCACACAATAATAATGGGAGACTTTAACACCCCACTGTCAATATTAGACAGATCAACAAGACAGAAAATTAACAAGGATATTCAGGACTTGAACTCAGCTCTGGACCAAGTGGACTTAATAGACCTCTACAAAACTCTCCACCCCAAATCAACAGAATATACATTCTTCTCAGCACTTCATCACACTTATTCTAAAATTGACCACATAATTGGAAGTAAAACACTCGTCACTAAATGCAAAAGAATGGAAATCATAACAGTCTCTCAGACCACAGTGCAATCAAATTAAAACTCAGGATTAAAAAACTTACCAAAAATTGCACAAATACATAAAAGAAATACAGATGAACAACCACCTCCTCAATGACTACTGGGTAAATAACTAAATGAAGGCAGAAATAAAGATGTTCTTTGAAACCAATGAGAACAAAGACACAACGTACCAGAATCTTTGGGATACATTTAAAGCAGTGTGTAAAGGGAAATTTATAGCACTAAATGCCCACAAGAGAAAGCAGGAAAGATCTAAAATTGATACCCTAACATCACAATTAAAAGAACTAGAGAAGCAACAGCTAACAAATTCAAAAGCTAGCAGAAGACATGAAATAACTAAGATCAGAGCAAAACTGAAGGAGATAGAGACATGAAAAATCCTTTAAAAAATCAA
>NC_037681.1:76414345-76484396 GCF_003255815.1 Theropithecus gelada | reverse complement strand
AAAGAAAGAAAGAAAGAAAGAAAGAAAGAAAGAAAGAAAGAAAGAAAGAAAGAAAGAAAGAAAGAAAGAAAGGGAGGGAGGGAGGGAGGGAGGGAGGGAGGCAGAGAGAGAAAGGAAATGTGAATATAAACTCAACGTCAAGTTAGCGATCCTAATCTTTAGCCTAGCATAGACAGTATGATACTATATATCTCATAGAGTAAAATATCTCTTAAACACCGCATTTATGGGAGCCTCCTTGTGTCATATCAGTACACAGGAAGAGAAGCCCTGAACAACCAAGAAACAAAAAAAGGAGACCTGAATCACTTGCTGTTGGGTTTTTTGTTTATTTGTTTAATAATTGTAGCAGGAGAAAAAGTAGTGGAAATATCCTAACAGGCAAAATGCTACCCATCTGTGTCTTGTATGGCATTGCTTAAACTCTGAGAACAGGGGGAACTGATTCCTCTGCCTAGATTTCCCATGATAGTGGCAGTTTAAAAACAAAACTTGACTCTCACAAGGTATTTTTCTTAAAAGCCTTGCAAAAGATCCTAACGGTTTTCAAAGGCCAGGCCTCAAAAGCAAAACGATTTTGCAAAAGCCAACTCTGGTTTTGTTGTAACTACCATGGCCAAACGAAAACTTCACCAATCTTTCATGAGTTAAAGCAGCTCCAGAGCAGCATACCAAGCAAATGGCAAGGCTACGGTCAATGTAACTTACTTTGAGAAAATAATGACAGTTCAGATGTGAAGGAGCTCAGGGTCAGGCTTTATCCCCAAACAGAGACTCATTAAGCACACAGTGTACTAACTACAGCGTACCCTACAGGGATAAATTCAGAACTCTTGGCATATGAGATGTTAGGGCTGGAGCAACTCTGAACTTCTTTTATAAAGGCATGAAAAACATGAGAAGCATGCCTCTGAACCTGAGCCAACACATAAGACTGCCGTGCCCTCCTGTTTGGGCAAGAAATTGAAAAACACTTAACCTTCAGGTAGTTATCTGTCCTTACTGTGTTATTCTAATCCGTAATATTCTGAAGATAGAAAACTAAGGCTAAAATTTGAGTAACTGGGAATAGGGTGAGGAAGACCCTATATCTACACCCAACTTCACATTGCCAGTTACTATCACTAATATTACTACTCTTTCCTCTCCTATCAGTAGACTTCAGCGTGTACTATAGGTTTATTTGCCAAAAAATTGTATAGATCTGTTTTGGAAGAAAATGCTGTGTTTGAGGAGCAAATGATATGAGGCAACAATGCTTGCTGGAAAAAACACAATGAAAAGAAAAAGGAAACAACAATCCAAGGAAATTGAAAAACCAGGAAAAACAAAGTGAGTGATGAAATCACATAACGAGGAAATCCGTAAAGCAAGATTAGGACATGCACACAGAGAAATAAATATAAAATGGAGAAGGGAAAAAGCAAGGAGCAAACATAAGAAAAATGTTTAAATGACAAAAGAAGAGAAAAGGGCATAGGAAAACAGGGTTAGAGGAATTGAGGGACTAAGCACTTGTAGGACAAGAAGAACACACTTGCTAACATTTCAGAAAGCACCTAGGTAATGGGACAAAATGATCTTGGAAAATGTTTGTCTTTGAGATGCTTTACATTTGCATTATTTGGTCCTGTATTAATTGCAGCAAATAAGGTATTTTTAATTGTGTTCAGGTACTAGGCAATGTAAGTCAGACTTTTTAAACTATCAATGTATAATTATGCCTCGGAACTTTTTCCCCAATAAGCATATAAGCAGATGAAGTCAATATAAAGTTACTATGATGGAAAAATACAATGAGTATTAAGGAGTCCTGTGGGGGTAATTATGCGTGACAGAACACAAAAACACCTAAGCTTTCCCCTTAGAGAAATATTAGGAATTTCAAATAGAGGAGAACACAGTCTAAGGGTCAAGCAAGCTTAGTATCTTGGCCTGATGCATAATAGAAGCAAAATTAGACTCATACTTAACTGGTCCATTTCTCACAGAGGAAATTATTTCAGTCATACCATTCTAAAGCCATCTTAATATAGAAATTCTTAACACAGAAACTTAAAGACTGTAGCCAGTAAGCCAGTCACAAGGGCACACATGTGCAGTCCCAGCTACTCAGAGTATTGCTTGTGCCCAGGAGTTTGAGACTGGCCTGGACAACGCAGTGAGACCCTGTCTCTTAAATAAATAAATAAATAAATAAATAAATAAAGCCTGCAGCCAGTAATGTGAACAGATAAAAAAAATTAACTTCTAATAATATCTTCCCAAATTTTGAAGCCAGCTTTTCTTATTTAACTTCTAAAATGTTGTGATATGCAAAATTTTCGTCTGCATGGTCTTTGCCCCGGGATTACTCCTACGGTTATGGTTCATTACATGGTAAAAGGATGTTAATGATCTAATGAAGGTTTCTAATCGGCTGACCCTAAAATAGGGAAATTATTCTGGATTATCCAAGGGGACCCCAAATAATCACATTTACCCTTAAAAGCAGGAGAGGAAGTCAGAGAGATGTAATAGAAAAGGAAGTCAAAGGAATTGAAAGTATGAGAAAGATATAATGTGCTGTTGTGGGCTTGAAGGTGAAGGGGGCTGTGTAGGAGGCACGAGAAGGAACTGAACTCTGCCAACAACCTGAGTAAGTTTGTGCTTTAAAATGTAAGTCCTATTATTATTCAGATATGGTGGGCCAAAAGATCAGAAGATAGTTGCCATTGAAAAGACAGTTTGTTACTCACAGCTGCCAAAAGGAGGGGGCACGTCACACCACACAGGGAAGCACCAGGGTTGGTCAGGACACAAGAACCCTAATTGTGGTTTCCATAGGAAGAAATGAGTGAGGCGGAGTATGCAGGTTTAGAACTGGAAGTTAGAAAAATTACACTGGGTTCTGGAGAATAGAGGTTTTCCCCACGTGCCTGGTACCTGGGCCCTGGGATAACTGAGCAAGTGGAAAAGGGTCCTGAATGTGAGTCTGATAAATGAAGTGGTTCTGGTGGGTTTGCTAATTTGCATATGAAAGGTACACTCAAAGGCAAGTCATTTACTATCTCTAGGAATTGGCTAGCCCTGGGAGGTACAGGCACGGGAGCGCCAGCAAAGTCCCAGATGTCAAAGCATCAGAAATACAGAAATAAAAAGGCATGATTAATACCTTGGATACAGCTTGGATATAGATTCTTCCCAATAGCCACCAAAAATGAATGCAGCCCTACCAATACCTTGATTCTGGCTTTGTGAGATCCTGAACAAAGAATACATGCCATGCCATGCCAGACTTCTGTTCTACAGATCTGTGAGAAAACAAATGGATATTGTTTTAAGCTGTTAAATTTGTGGCAATTTGTTACAGCAGCAAGAGAAAACTGACACATATGCCACATCTTCTTTGGGGTATGCTTCCAATTAATTCTCTGGGCATGCTATATCCTGCAAGACTTTCTGCCCTTTCACAATTACAATCATACAGAAAAAGGCTAATTAGACAAGCTATGTTTGATGACTATTTTTGGCAGGTTTTCATCAAGTTAAATATAACATGAAAATTCTAATGCTATTCACCATTAGAGTATGGAGGAAAATTAAATCAAGATGTGCTTAGGAAATTACTTCGAGTTTGTGAAGCTCAAATTCTTAAAAACTTTAAGCATTTGAAGGTTGTGTGAGATAAGGACTGATAATGCAGCACATGTGATCCATTCCTATTAGGCAAAAAGCTAACTGTATTAATATATATACATTTAGCCACAACTTCAGATCAAGATAATGTCATAAATTCATGTTTTGGGCCACTCCCCACCCCAAATAAGTTTATAGCAATGAAAGATAAAACAGAAATTTGAAAAAAAAAAATAATTGCAGCCAAGCTTACAAAAAGACAAACATTTCTGTGGGTCAGAAACCAAATATTCATTCATTAATTTACTTAACAAGCTTTTATTTAGCAACAATGTGACAGACATTGTTCTACACAAAGGATGCTGAGCTGAAGAGAATAAAGTTCCTGCTCTTATGAAATTTAGGTTGCAACAGAAGAGAATTCTAACAGAAACACACAGCAATAAACTGGTGGATGCAGTAGGCAAAGGCAGACAGGAATTTACATCCTTAAGGGAAATCAAGACTATGCATCCGATGTGAGGTAGAAGATGAAATACAGTCACACTGCTTGAAGTAAGAGACTAGGGTGGATCCCAGCACTTTGGGAGGCCGAAGTGGGCAGATTGCCTAAGGTCAGGAGTTTCAGACCAGCCTGGCCAACATGGTGAAACCCCATCTCTACTAAAAATACAAAAATTAGCTGGGCATGGTGGCACATGCCTGTAATCCCAGCTACTCAGGAGGCTGATGCAGGAGAATCACTTGAACCCAGGAAGTGGAGGTTGCAGTGAGCCACGATCACACCACTGCACTCCAACCTGTGCAACAGAGTAAGACTCTATCCAGAAAAAAAAAAAAAAAGAGAGAGAGAAAATGGAAAGGAAGCTGGAAAAAGCTATATTTCTGTACCTTCCTCTTAATGTTGCAGTGAACCTGAAACTTTTCCAATAAAATTGCCCTTTTAAAAAATTACTGGCCGGGTGCAGTGGCTCATGCCTGTAATCCCAGCATTTTGGGAGACTGAGGCTGGTGGATCACGAGGTCAGGAGTTCGAGACCAGCCTGGCCAATATGGTGAAACTCCATCTCTACTAAAAATACAAAAATTAGCCAGGTGTGATGGTGCGTGCCTGTAGTTCCAGCTACTGGGGAGGCTGAGGTAGAAGAATGGCTTGAACCCAGGAGAGAGAGGTTGCAGTGAGCTGAGATCGTGCCATTGCACTCCAGCCTGGGCAACAGAGCAAGACTCTGTCTCAAAAAAAAAAAAAAAAAAGAAAAGAAAGAAAAAAAGTTACTGATTTAGTTTGGGTCTGCATCTACATCAAATTTCATGTTGAATTGTAATCCCTAGTGTTGGAGGTGGGGCCTGGTGGTAGGTGATTAGATCATGGGGGTAGTTTCTCATGAATGATTCAGTACCATCCCCATTGGTACTGTCCTCATGATGGTGAGTTTTCATGAGATCTGGTTGTTTAAAAGTGTGTGACACCTCCCCCCACCTCCTCTCTCTCTCTCTCTCTCTCTCTCTCTCTCTCTCTCTCTCGTTCCTGTTCCTGGCATGTAAGATGCACCTTCTCCCTCTTTGTCTTCCACCATGAGTAAAAGCTCCCTGAGGGGCCGGGCACGGTGGCTCAAGCCTGTAATCCCAGCACTTTGGGAGGCCAAGACGGGCGGATCACCAGGTCAGGAAATCCAGACCATCCTGGCTAACACGGTGAAACCCCGTCTCTACTAAAAAAATACAAAAAACTAGCCGGGCGAGGTGGCGAGCGCCTATAGTCCCAGCTACTTGGGAGGCTGAGGCAGGAGAATGGCGTAAACCTGGGAGGCAGAGCTTGCAGTGAGCTGAGATCCGGCCACTGCACTCCAGCCTGGGCGACAGAGCGAGATTCTGTTGCAAAAAAAAAAAAGAAAAAAAAAAAGTTCCCTGAGGGCTCCCAGAAACAACTGCTATGCTTCCTGTACAGCCTGGAGAACCATGAGCCAATTAAACCTTTTTTCTTTATAAATTCCCCAGTCTCAGGTATTTCTTTGTAGCAATGTGAGAACAGACTGATACAGTGAGAAATCCTGGAAATGAAAAATTAGAGTTTAAGTTTTCAAAAACCTTAATAATTGAGATAATGGAATCCAGAATTGATATATTGAAAGAGTACTGGGAATTTACCCAAAACCCATTTTGGTGGAATAAAGAGGTGCAAACACATTATAAAAAATACGGAAGATCCACTGGGCATCTCCAACATATATATAATGGGAGCACCAGAAAATAACATTGAAGAAATGGCATAAACTTTTCCAAAATAGAAAAAATACAGTGGCCTTCAGATTAAAAGTACCCACCAAGTGCTACACAGAATAAGTGGGCCAAATTTATGCTAAAGTAAAAAATCTACCCTTAAAATACCTATTTATATTTAAAATCTTTAGAAGTCTAAATATAAGAACTTATACAATGAGTTCAGTGTTCCTTAGCAGCTCCAAAACTCAATGGAAGACACATGTAAGTAAATTTTGAATTTCCAGTTAAAACTGGTTTGGAAATTGTATCTAACAATGTTAAATTTATCATGTCTTCCTATTAATAAATTGCCTATCCATTTCAATGATTCTGTGGAGTAATGATGTTGAAGTAACTCAAAAAGTTAAAATGGAGGAAAAAATAAAGTCAGCCATAGTGGAAATGAAATACTACTAACAAACTGCCTGTATTACCTGGAGGAAGGGCAAAGTTTTTATTAACCTTAGATTTTGATAAGTAAATTAGGCATGTTATAATGTATAGTGTAATTACTAAAAGAATAAAACTGAAGTATATAACTACAAAGTTAATGATTTTTTAAAATATTGCCAGTCAATCCGGTAAAAAAGCAAACAAGGAGAGAAAAAAATGGCATGTCAAACATAAATAAATAAAATAAAATAAAATAACATAATTAAATAAAAATATATCAATGTTTACCTTCAATGTAAATAGACTAGATGTTCCAGTGTTAGAAACAAAGATTTTTAACCTGGATTTTTAAAACGACATTGAGAAATTGAAAATTAAAAGATGCAAAAATCATAAACCATGCAAATAACCATAAAAAAGCTGTGTGCACTAATGTTACTATCACACAAAATCAACTTTAAGGAAAAAAGTGTCCGGGTACTGTGGCTCATGCCTGTAATCCCAGCACTTTGAAAGGCCGAGACAGGTGGATCACCTGAGGTCAGGAGTTCAAGACCAGCCTGGTCAACATGGCGAAACCCTCTCTCTACTAAAAATACAAAAAATTAGCTGGGCATGGTGGTGGGTGCCTATAATCCCAGCTACTTAGGAGGCTAAGGCAGGAGAATCGCTTGAACCCAAAAGGCAGAGGTTACAGTGAGGCAAGATCATGCCATTGCATTCCAGCATGGGTGACAAGGCAAAACTCCATCTTAAAAAAAAAAAAAAGTATTCTAAATAAAGAGGCTTCCTAATGATAAAATTTCAATTGACTAGGAAGATAAAATTTTAAATTTGTACACAGCTAACATGGCCTCAAAATATGTGAAGCAAAAACTGATCTACAAAGATAAATAAAGGAACCCACAATCATACTAGGAGATTTAGCATACCTCTCTCAGTAAATGACACAACATTTACTATCAATATTAAGCCATTTAACATTGGCTGGGCACGGTAACTCACATCTGTAATCCCAGCACTTTGGGAGGCCGAGGTGGGTGAATCACTTCAAGTCAGAAGTTCAAGACTAGCCTGGCTAACATGGCGAAACCCCATCTCCACTAAAAATACAAAAATTAGCCAGGCATGGTGGCATGTGCCTGTAGTCCCAGCTACTCGGGAGACTGAGGCAGGAGAATTGCTTGAACCTGGGAGGAGGAGGTTGCAGTGAGCTGAGATCACCACACTGCATTCCAGCCTGGGCAACAGAGCAAGACTCTGTCTCAAAACAACAAAAAAAGACATTTAACATTAACATTAAAAAGATTACATTTCTTCCCCAATTTATGTAAGACAAACATAGAAAAATGAGGACAAAAGATCTGAACAACACAATTAACAAACTGACTTACTAGATGTACCAGACATACATAGAACACTGACTCCAAATGTAGATGTACACAAGAAATATTTACAAAAATTGCCCATATACTGGACCATAAAGCAAGTCTTAACAAATTTCAAAGGACTAAAATCATACAAAGAATGTTCCGTGACCACTATACATTTTGGAAAGATAACTACAAAAATTGCCATTTTTTTGAGAAATTATGAAATGGGCCAAAGAAAATAAACAATGAGAGAAATTAGAAAATAATTTAAATTGAATGATAATGTACAAACTTGAATACCAGAACTTTAAGATACAACTAAAACAATACTTAGAGGGAAACCTATAACTTAAACTGAATATGTCAGGAAATTATAAGGACTAACAATTAGTAAGCTAAACATTTGTCTCTAGAAATTAGAAAAAGGAAAAGAAAACTGAAGAAAAGAAGGAAATAAATAATAAGGACAGAGTAGATAGAAATTAAATAAAAAACAATGGACAAAAGCCAATAAAGTCAAAAGGTCTTTCTTCGAGAAAAACTAACAAAATTGACAAAGCTTTGGTGAAACTGATCAGGAAAAAATAAAAAAGGAATGAATAACAAATATCAAAGGTAAAGAAGGGAACCGCTACTTATGCTACACACGTTAAACAAATAATAAGAGCATATTATTGACAGATTTTTGTCAATAAATTTTAAATTTTAGATGAAATTTTATAAAAACCTAGAGGAATATCATATATAAAACTGACATCAGAAGAAATAGAAAATATTGAATCCTATAAACAGTAAAGAAGTTAAATCAGTAGTCAAAGTGTGCCCACAAAGAAAACTCCAGGTCCAGATGATTTTACTGGTGAGTTTTAACAAACGCACAAAGAATTAATAATTCCCATTATATACAACCTCTTCCAGAGAATAGAAAAATAGAAAATACTGTCCAACTCATTTCATATGGCTAGCATAATTGTGATACCAAAACCTAACAATGATATTATAAAGAAAAGAAAATTACAGGCCAACCTCACTTATGAGCTATGATGGTTAATTTTATGTGTTAATTTGGGTGGGTCATGGAGTGCATGGATTAAACATTGTCTCTAGGTGTGTCTGTAAATGTGTTTTTGGATGAGATTAGCATCTGAACCAGTGGACTCAGTAAAACAAGATTGTCTTCCGCAACATGGTTGGGTATCATCCAATCCACTGAGGGCCTGAGTGGAATAAAAGCTGGAAGGAAGAGGAGTTCACCCCTTTTTTCCTGCCTTACTGGTTGAATTGCCACATCTCATTTCTTTTTTCTTTTTTCTTTTTTTTTTTTTTTTTGAGACAGAGTCTCGCTCTGTCCCCCAGGCTGGAGTGCAGTGGCGCGATCTCAAGCTCACTGCAAGCTCCGCCTCCCGCGTTCACACCATTCTCCTGCCTCAGTCTTCCAAGTAGCTGGGAATACAGGCACCAGGCACCCGCCACCATGCCCAGCTAATTTGTTGTATTTTTAGTAGAGACAGGGTGTCACCATGTTAGTCAGGATGGTCTTGATCTCCTGACCTCGTGATCCATCCGCCTTGGCCTCCTAAAGTGCTGGGATTACAGGCACGTGCCACCGCGCCCAGCCTTTTTTTTTTTTTTGAGACAGAGTCTTGCTGTGTTGCCCAGGCTGGAGTGCAATGGTGCGATCTTGGCTCACTGCAAGCTCTGCCTCCCAGGTTCACACCATTCTCCTGCCTCAACCTCCCAAGTAGCTGGGACTACAGGTGCCCGCCACCACACCTGGCTATTTTTTTTTTTTTTTTTTTTTGTATTTTTAGTAGAGACGGGGTTTCACCGTGTTAGCCAGGATGGTTCTCAATCTCCTGACCTTGTGATCCGCCCACCTAGGCCTCCCAAAGTGCTGGGATTACAGGCATGAGCCACCACGCCTGGCCTGCCACATTTCATTTCATCTAATCTCATCAGGCCTTTGGACTCTGACTGAATTACACTACCAGCTTTCCTATGTCTCTAGCTTACCAACAGCATATCGTAGGACTTCTCAGCCTCCATAACTGCATGAGTCATTCCACATAATAAATCTCCTTTTGTGCATATATTTGTTTTGTTTCTCTAGAGAACCCTAATATATAAGCATAGATGCAAAAATCCTGAGCTAATAGTTTGCTCTACTGGATTTGCAAATACAATCTAGCAACCTATAAAAACAGATCATGATCAAGTTGGATTTATCCCATTTATCCCAGAAACGTATGAGTGGTTTAATATTCAAAAATTAATTAATGTATTTCACTATGTTAACAGATTAAAGGAGAAAAAAGTCATATGGTCATCTCAATATAGGCAGATAAAAGTACTTAACACACTTTAATATCCATTTACGATTTCATCAAATAAAGCTCTGCGCAAACTAAGAAGAAATCTTCTTTAATTTGATAAGGGATATTTGTAAAAACATACAGTAAACATCATACTTAAATGCTGAAAGTTTTTCATTTGAGATCAGGAACAAGACAAGAAAGTCTGCTATCACTGTTTCTAGTCAACATTTCACTGGAGGGCCCAGCCATGAGGGAAAAAAAAAAGAAATTAAAGGTAAGAAATTAAAGTAAAGGAAAAAACATAATTACGATCATTCACAACTGATGATGATTATATACAAAAATCCAAAAAATATATAAAAATAAATTGTTGGCATTTAGAACAAGCAAGTTTAGCAAATATTTTAGATAATAAATCAATATATAAAAATCTATTTATACCACCAACAAATAGAAATTTTAATTTTATGAAAGATACCATTTACAATAGCATTAAAAAATTACCAATTACTTAGGAATAAATCTAATAAAGATGTTTAAGACCTTTATAGAGAAAATTATAAAACCTTGTTGAGAGACTAAAAGAAGAGTAATATAGAGGAGACTGTCCAAGGATTGGAACAGTCAGTATTAAAAATATGGCATTTCTTCCACAATTTATGCATAAATTCAATGCAATCTTATCAAAATCATAAATTTTTATGGAATTTGACAAACTGCTTTTAAAATTAATATAGAAATGCAAAAAGCCAAAACAATCAAGGCACTTGTATTAGTTTTCTAGAGATGCTATAACAAAGACCACCACAACCAGGTGGTACTGGCTTCAAAAAGTTTATTGTCCCACAGTTCTGACAGCTACACGTTCAAAATTGAGGTATTTCCTGGTTGATGCTTCCCCTGAAGCCTGTACAGAGAATCCTTCCTTGTTTTCTCTCAGCTTCTGGTGGTTTCCTGGCAGTCTTCAATTTTCCTTGGCTTGCAGCTGCATAACTCCAACCTGCCTTCATCATCATATAGTATTCTCCTTGTGTGTTTCTGTCATCACATAGCCCTCATCGTACAAGGACATCATTTGTGCTGGATTAGGGGCCCACCCTACTCCAACATGTCCTCATTTTAACTAATGAGGACATTATCTGCAATTACTTTATTTCCAAATAAGGTCACATTCTGAGATATGAAAACTTCAACATACATTTTTGGGGGAGACACAATTCAGACTATAACAAAACACCTGAAGACAAAGAACAAAGAGGAAGATGTGTGTTACTAGACATCAAGATATATTATAAAGCTATAGTGAGTAAGACAATGTGGTATTGGCACATGCATAGGGAAATAGATGAATATACACAGAAAGACAACTCACAAACAGCTCAGAAACAGACTTGTCTGAAATTTGATTTATGACAGAGATGTCATTGCAGAGCAGTGGAGACGGAATGGACTTTCCAATAAATAATACTGCACAATGAAAAAATGAAATTAGACCCCTCTTTCACAGCATATGGAAAAATAAAACACAATGGATGTGAGAATAGAATATATACAGAATGGTTTCTTCTTGACCTTGGACTAGGGAAGGATTTCCTAAATGAACACAAAAACACTCATTATGAAGAAAAAGACTGACAAAATTAATTTTAGAACTTCTACTTATAAAAGGCAATACAGAAAGAGCAAAAAGTCAACCCTCAGAGTAAGAAAACATATTTGCAACATATATACGGGCATAACTTTGGAGACAGTGCCAGTTCAGTTACACACCACCTCAATAAAACTGATATTGCAATAATATGAGCCACACAATTCTTTTAGTTTCCCAGTGTATATGTTGTATTTATATTATACATAGTCTAATTGAATGTACATGGCATTATGTCTGAAAAAAACAATGTATGTACTTTTATTTTTAAAAATGCTTTATTGCTAAAAAGGGCTAATGATCATCTAGGCCTTCAGCAAGTAATAATCTTTTTGCTGGTGGAGAGTTTTGCCTCACTGTTGATGGCTGCTGACTGATCAGAATGGTGGCTGCTGAAGGTTGGATGGCTGTGGCAGTTTCATAAAACAAGACGACAATGAGCCAGGCGTGGTGGCTCATGCCTGTAATACCAGAACTTTGGGAGGCCAAGGCGGGAGGGTTATTTGAGACTAAGAGTTTGAGACCAGCCTAAGCAACATAGTGAGACCCTATGTCTATTTAAAAAAAAAAAAATTTAAATAGCTGGGTTTGGTGGTACATGCCTGTAGTCCTAGCTACTTGGGAGGCTGAGGCAGGAAGATTGCTTGATTCCAGGAGTTTGAGATTACACTGAGGCTGGGCGCGGTGGCTCAAGCCTGTAATCTCAGCACTTTGGGAGGCCGAGACGGGTGGATCACGAGGTCGGGAGATCGAGACCATCCTGGCTAACATGGTGAAACCCCGTCTCTACTAAAAAATACAAAAAACCAGCCAGGCGAGGTGGTGGGCGCCTGTAGTCCCAGCTACTTGGGAGGCTGAGGCAGGAGAATGGCGTAAACCCGGGAGGCGGAGCTTGCAGTGAGCTGAGATCCAGCCACTGCACTCCAGCCTGGGGGACAGAGCGAGACTCCGTCTCAAAAAAAAAAAAAAAAAAAAAGAGATTACACTGAGCGATGATTGCACCGCTGCTTTACAGCCTGGGTGACAGACAGCAAGATCCTGTCTCAACAACAATAACAACAACAAAAAGACAACAATCAAATTTGCTTTGCTGCATTGATTAGCTCTTTTCTCACACACACACACACACACACACAAAATGTATGCAATGTTGTTTGATAGCATTTCACCCACAGAAGAACTTCTTTCAAAATTGGAGTCAATCTTCTCAAACCCTGCCACTGCTTTATCAAGTAAGTTTATGTAATATTCTAAATCCTTTCTGGTCACTTAAACAATTGTTTACAACATCTTTAGCAGGAGTAGATTCCATATCAAGAAACCACTTTCTTTGCTCATTCATAAGAAGCAACTCTGCATTTAAGTTTTATTATGAGAGTCCAGCAATTCAGTCACATCTTCAGGCTCCACTTCTAGTTCTCTTGCTATCTCCACCATATCTGCAGATACTTCATCCACTGAAGTCTTGAACCCCTCAAAGTCATCTATGAGGGTTGGAATCAACTTCTTCAAAATTCCTGTTAATATTGATATTTCACCTTGTCTCATGAATGAAAAGTGCTCTTAATGGCTTCTAGAGTAGTGAATCCTTTCCAGAAGGTTTTTCTTTTTTTTTTTTTTTTTTCCAGTGTCTGATGAGGGCTACTCTCTGCTTTAAAGGTGGCACCTTCCTGTTGCATCCTCGCATGGCAGAAGGGGAAAGCAGTCTGCCCACAGCCTCTTTTATAAAGGCACTAATCCCATTTGTGAGGGCTCCACCCCTCTGCCCCAATCACCTCCCAAAGACCCTACCTCCTCGTACCATCACCTTGAGGGTTTTCTTTCTTTTTTTTTTTTTTTTTCTCTTCAACTTGTATTTTAAGTTCAGGAGTACATGTGCAGGATGTCCACGTTTGTTACATAGGTAAATGTGTGCCATGGTGGTTTGCTGCACAGATCATCCCATCACCTAGGTATTAAGCCCAGCATCCATTATTCTTCCTGATGCTCTTCCTCCCCCAATCCCCCACAACAAGCCTTAGTGTATGCTGTTCCCCGCCATGTGTCCATGGGTTCTCATCATTCAGCTCCCACTTATATATAAGTGAGGACATGCAGTGTTTGGTTTTCTGTTCTTATGTTACTTTGCTGAGGATAATGGCTTCCAGCTCCATCCATGTCACTGCAAAGGACATAATCTCATTCCTTTTTACGACTGCACAGTATTCCATGGTGTATATGTACCACATTTTCTTTATCCAGTCTATCATTGATGGGCATTTGGGTTGATTCCATATCTTTGCTATTGTGAATATTGCTGCAATGAACATACACATGCATATATATTTATAATAGAATAATTTGCATATTTGGGGGTACACACCTAGTAATGGGATTGCTCAGTCAAATGGTATTTCTGCCTCTAGATCTTTGAGAGGTTGCCACACCATCTTCCACAATGGTTGAACTAATTTACACTCCCAACAGTGTAAAAGTGTTCCTTTTTCTCTGCAACCTTGCCAGCATCTGTTGTTTCTTGACTTTTTAATAATATCCATTTTAACTGGCATTAGATGGTATCTCGTTGTGGTTTTGATTTGCATTTCTCTAATGATCACTGATATTGAGCTCTTTTTCATATGTCTGTTCATGTCCTTTGACCAATTTTTAATGGGGTTGTTTTTTGTTTGTTTTTTGAGACAGAGTCTCACTCTATTGCCCAGGCTGGAGTGCAGTGGTGCAATCTCGGCTCACTGTAACCTCTGCCTCCCAGGTTCAAGTGATTCTCCTGCCTCAGCGTACCAAGTAGCTGGGATTACAGGCGTGTGCCACCACGCCCAGCTAATTTTTGTATTTTTAATAGTGAAGGGGTTTCACTATGTTGGCCAGGCTGGTCTCAAACTCCTGACCTCAAGTAATCCTCCCGCCCTGGCCTCCCAAAGTGCTGGAATTACAAGCGTGAGCCACCATGCCTGGCCTTGTTTTTATCTTGTAAATTTAAGTTTCTTGTAGACTGGATATTAGACTTTTGTCAAATGGATAAATTGCAAAAATGTTCTCCCATTCTGTAGATTGTCTGTTCACTCTGATAGTTTCTTTTGCTGTGCAAAAGCTCTTTAGTTTAATTAGATCCCATTTGTCAATTTTTGTTTTTGTTGCAAATGCTTTCGGCATTTTTGTCATGAAATTTTTGCCTGTGCCTATGTCTCGCTCTGTCACCCAGGCTGGAGAGAAGTGGCGCGATCTCGGCTCACTGCAACCTCCACCTCCCGGGTTCACACCATTCTCCTGCCTCAGCCTCCCGAGTAGCTGGGACTACGGGTGCCTGCCACCATGCCCGGTTAATTTTTTTTGTATTTTTAGTAGAGACGGGGTTTCACCGTGTTAGCCAGGATGGTCTCAATCTCCTGACCTCGTGATCCGCCCACCTCGGCCTCCCAAAGTGCTGGGATTACAGGCGTGAGCCACCGTGCACGGCCTCTTCTACAGTTTTTATAGTTTTGGGTTTAATATTTAAGGCTTTAATCCATCTCGAGTTAATTTTTCTATATGGTGTAAAGAAGGTGTCCAGTTTCACTTTTCTAAACATGGCTAGCCAGCACTACCAGCACCATTTATTAAATAGGAAGTCCTTTCACCATTGCTTGTTTTTGTCAAGTTTGTTGAAGATCAAATGGTGTAGGTGTGCGGTATTGTTTCTGAGTTCTCTATTCTGTTCCATTGGTCTATGTGTCTATTCTTGTACCAGTATCATACTGTTCTGGTTACTATAGCCTCATAGTATAGTTTGAAGCCAGGGAGCATGATGCCTCCAGCTTTGTTCTTTTTGTTTAGGATTATCTTGGCTATTCGGGCTCTTTGTGGTTCCATATGAATTTTAAAATAGCTTTATCTAATTCTGTGAAGAATGTCAGTGGTAGTTTAATGGGAATAGCACGTAATCTATAAACTACATTGGGCAATATGGCCATTTTCATGATATTGATTCTTCCTGTCCAATGAATGTGGAATGTTTCTCCATTTGTGTCCTCTCTGATTTCTTTGAGCAGTGATTTGTAGTTCTCTTTGAAGAGGTCCTTCACTTCCCTTGTTAACTGTATTCTTATGTATTTTATTCTTTTTGTAGCAATTGTGAATGGGACTTCATAATTTTTAAGGGCTCTGGGATTTAGGGATGGTAAATGAGCACAGGCTTCAACTTAAAGTCACCAGCTGCATCAGCCTTTAACAAGTGAGTCAGCCTGTTCTTCGAAGCTTTGAAGCCAGGCATTAACTTCTCCCCTCTAACTGTGCAAGTCCTCATGGCATCTTCTTCCAATAGAAGGGTGTTTTGTCTACATGGAAAATCTGTTGTTAATATGGCCACCTGCATTAATTATCTTAGCTAGATCTTCTGGATACCTTGTTGCTGCTTCTCTATCAACACTTGCTGCATCATCTTGAACTTCATATGTTAAGGAGATGGCTTCTTTCCTTAAACCTCATGAACTAACTTTGGCTGGCTTACGACATTTCTCCTGCAGCTTCCTCACCTCTCTCAGCCTTCTCAGATTTGAAGAGAATTAGGGCCTTGATCTGGATAAGGCTTTGGCTTAAAGGAATGCTGTAGTTGGTTTGATCTTCTATCCAGGCTACTCACACTTTCTCCATATCAACAATAAGGTTGTTTCACTTCCTTATCATTCATGTGTTCACCACAGGAGTACTTTAGTTTTCTTCAGAACTTTCTTTCGATGCACAATGAACTGTTTGACACAAGAGATTGGTCTATCTTGGCTTTAAGCATGCTTTCCTCACTAAGCTCAATCATTTTCAGTTTTTGATTTAAAGTAAGAGATGTATAACTCTTCCTTTCATATGAACACTTAGAGATCATTGTAGGGTTATTAATTGGCCTAATTTCAATATTACTGTGTCTCAGGGAATAGGGAAGCCCAAAGAGAGAGAGAGAGATAGGGGAACAGTCAGTCAGTGGAGCAGTCAGAACACACCATTTAACTTATATCTAACTTATTTATCTATTAAGTTCTCTATCTTACATGGGCATGATTTATGGTGTCCCACAACAACTACAGTGTACCATCAAAGATCACTTATCACAGATCACCAAAGCAAATATAACAATAATTTAAAAGTTTGAAATATTGCAAAAATTACCAAAATATGATACAGAGACACAAAGGGAATCCATGCTGTTGAAACACCTGCTCAATATGGAGTTGCCATAACCTTCAATTTGTAAAAAAAAAAAAAAAAAAAAAAAAAAAAGCAGTATCTGTGAAGCACAATAAAGCAAAGTTACAATAAAACAAGGTATGCCTGTAACTGACAAAGTATTAGTATTAGTATCCAGGACATGAAGAAACTCCTCCAAATAACAAGGAAAACCAGGAGTAAAACTAGTAAAAAAGACTTGAACAAACATTTCTCAAAAGAGAAAATCCCAACAACCAATGCCATATTTTTAAATCTTCAGTGTCATTATTTGTCAGGGAAATGTATTTTAAAGCCACAATGAAATACCACTACTCATCTATCAGATGAGCAAAAATATAAAAGTCTAATAGTACAGACTACATTATACAGATGGAATTAACTGTATTAACTGTAATAATTGTGTTACCAAAATATGGAGCATCAGGAACTTACATAATGTGAATGATGTAAATTGCTACAAATTATTTGAAAATGTGTTGTATTATCTAAACAAGTTGAAGATATGCTTACCTCATGACCTTGAAATTCTACCCCCAAATCTTTATCTTAGAGATTGTATGTTTAAATTTACCAGGGTATATGTACAAGAATATCCACAGAAGCATTGTTTATCGTCACCCAAAACTGGAAACAATTCAAATGTCCATTAGCAAAAGAATGGATAAATAAAGCATGATCTTTTTTTTTTTTTTTTTTTAGCAACAGTGTCTCACTATGTTGCCTCTCTCTGGCCTCAAATTCCTGAGCTCAAGTGATCCTCTTGTCTCAGTTTCCTGAGGAGCTGTGATTACAGGAAGCTCCTCTCTACCCAGCAAGTGTGCTCCACTCCACCCAGCAAGTGTGGCCTTAATCAGCAACGAGAATGAACAATTCATAACTATAAATAATAATCGAAATAATTTTTCATTCTTCTGAGATGGAGTTTTGCTCTTGTTGCCCAGGTTGAAGTGCAGTGGCATGATCTCAGCTCACTGAAACCTCCACCTCCTGAGTTCAAGCGATTCTCCTGCCTCAGCTTCCCAAGTAGCTGGGATTACAGATGCCTGCCACCATACCCAGCTAATTTTTGTATTTTGTCTCATGGTGAGACAGGGTTTCACCATGTTGGCCAGGCTGGTCTCGAACTCCTGACTTCAGGTAATCTGCCCACCTCAGCCTCCCAAAGTTCTGGGATTATAGGCATGAGCCACCGTGTCTGACCAGGAATAAGTCCTAAACAAAGTCAATAGAAGAAAAGAAAAGTCACACAGAGAATACATACAATAATGACTCCATCTATATAAACATCAAAAACAGGGAAACACAAACTATATTACTCAGGGGTATATACCCAAGTAGTAAGATGATAATGAAAAACAAGAAAAGTACTTCTATAAAAGTCAGGAGAGTGATTTTCCCTGGTGAAAGAAAAGGAACTTGGGATTGAGAGAAGGACAATTGGGAAGACAGACACAGGAAGCTTCCTATGTGTCAATAATGTTCTATTTCCTCACCTGGGTGGTAGTTTTCATGGATGTTCACTTTCCAGATATTTGTTAAGCTATACATATGAGTTGTATGCACTTTTTGTATCCTATATTTCACAATATTTAAGTTGTTTAAAACATTTTTAAGCCCAAATTGTCTGGAAGAGAACAAACAAGTCAATCTTTTAGTCAAGAGAGAAGGCTGTGATTTTGAAAAGAGACCCCTCTAAGTGCCATAAGTGGATACATCATTGAAGATTTTCTGAGCAGGGAACAATAATAATATCAGACTTGGGCTTCAGGAAGCTAGAAACGGGACAGTAAAGAGTCTGAAGGCAAGAAAATTGTAGAGAGATGGGGGCTCAGAATTGGATTGCATCTGTTAGAACTGCGTAGGTATGAGAGCTTGCAGGGAGGTAAACTGTATACAACTTAGCAACTGGTCAACAGAGCAAAGAATAAGGCAGAGAAAAATTAAATATGGCTCGAGATCCCAATCCTGGGTGACTTTCATGGATGGTTCTATCATTAACTCAAAAGGGAGTCATGCAAGGTAGTGCAGATTTAAGCATATAGATGACAAGTTACAATTTATACATAATGATGCAGAGGTACTGGATAATATCCCACTGCTGATATTTTGCTGACCATTAAAGTCACAGACCTGTTAGATACTGGATAAATATGGAAGAAAAACAGGGAGAGAGATTCATTTATTGGAGAAGGCTGGGCTGTATATACAGATTCAGGAGCCAATCACAGACAGCTAACAATGGATCCCCATAGACCAGGTAAGTCTGAAATTGGATTAAAATGGGGAATAAGAAGAAAACAATGCCAAGATCAGATCCTTAAGAAACAACTAAAGTTATAGAAGAAAGATGAAACAGAAAACGTGCTAGCAGAGAAATGGGAAAACCAGGAAAATATAAAGAAGCCAAAAGAGAAAATGAGTGATATGGTTTGGCTCTGCATCCCCACCCAACTCTCACCTTGAATTGTACTAATCCCCACATGTCAAGAGTGGGACCAGGTGAAGATAATTTAATCATGGGGGGAGTTCCCCCATACTGTTCTCATGATAGTGAGTCCTCATGAGATACGATGGTTGTATAAGGGGAGTCTCCCTTTGCTCAGCACTCATTCTCTCTCCTGCCACCCTGTGAAGAGGTACCTTCTGCCATGTGTAAGTTTCCTGAGGCCTCCCCATCCATATGGGACTGTGAGTCTATTAAGCCTCTTTTCTTTTTAAATTATCCATTCTTGGCTATTTCTTCATAGCAGCATGAGAATGGACAAACACAATGAGTTTCCAGATTTAGATAACAGCAGGGAAGAGAAGTAAAAGTGCATTGTACTTAGTCACTGACCAATTCTCAGTCAACTTTATAAGAGTGGTTTCAGTAGATGTTTGGGGGCAAAAGCCAGGCTACAAATGGTTATGGAATGTTGGAATTCCTCTGGATTGAAATAGAGGATTATTTCAAGACTTTTGTTAATGAAAAGGTGGACTAAAGGAAAGTAACATGAGAGATGAATAAAATCAAAAGAAAGACATTTGTGGTTTTAGGCAGATAGGAAAGCTACCACAAAGAAATACTAAAGAAGCAAGATGGGGTCAGAGTAGATAAGTGAAGAAACAATATTCTGGGAGCTGGAAGAATACAAGTACAGGAACTAATCTTTGAAAGAAGGAAGAACACACCCTTTTCTGACGCAGAAGACCTTGGATATTGAAGTGTGCAGTATTAAAGGAAAAGTCAGAGACAAAAGTACTAGTAATAGGCAAGTATTTTTACTTCTAATGTCTTGAAATGAAGTCTAGTCTAGTCTAAAAGAATTTGCTCCATAAACAAAGAAAAAGCAGATATTTAAGGGGAGAGATGCAAAGTTACCAAGATAACAGTATGCCTATTTATGGCAAAAGCAGCCATTTTCTCACACAGTTAGCGTATCGGCAAGGATTCCCAACTATCTGTAGACGGCAGAAGACGGGGTACAACTGGTTCCAAATAGGAACTTTACAGAAAGGACTCAAACAAGGCTTCACTATTTCAGGGCTTATGTTAGACAAAGCGTTCTTGCTTTTTGTTTTGTTTCGGTTTGTCCTTTTTGTGGTTCAAGATGTACTGTTTATGTTGCTCTCAGAGTTGAGGTCATCTGCAGTAAGTATCACATTGAAAAACTGTTGAGGAAAACACAAAATGCTTGAGAAGGCCAGTGTGAGAAATATGAGAGAGTAATTATAGATTTCAAAGATTCTAAAGTATCAGAGATTGCCTATAATTACGCTTGTAATTCTAGCACTTTGGGAGGCCAAGGCAGGTGGATCACTTGAGGCCAGGAGTTCAAAACCAGCCTGGCCAACATGGTGAAACCTCGTCTCTACTAAAAATACAAAAAATATTAGCCAGGCGTGGTGGCAGGTACCTGTAATCCCAGCTACTTGGGAGGCTAAGGCAGGAGAATTGCTTGAACCCAGGAGGCAGAGGTTGTAGTGAGCCAAGATCATACCACTGCACTCCAGCCTGGGCGACAGAGTGAGACTCCATCTCAAAAAAAATTAAAAATAAAATAAAATATCAGCAATGGTGAAAACAGGAAAGTCATCCAATCCATCCTTATCAATATATGTTTGGGAAAAAAGAGGCCTAGAGAAATGACTTACTGAAAAGCAAAGTTTGAACTATATGGCTATCAACACAAAGGACAGTATTCTTTAAGCCTTACCATTTTGTCATATAAAATCAAAGTCCTTTAGAGCCCAATTCCTTCTTCATGAGTTATGTAATACATGCATAGGAATAGAATCCTAACATGAGCAGTAAAACAAGCATTTCCCATGCTTTCAAATGCAAGTTAGGTACCTTGGATCGTACTTCTTTTGGCCTTGGCCAGACTTTCTGGTGTGGGGGATTGGGGAGAGGAACACAGTATTTCTTTTTAAATTCATTTAAAAAATTATAAGTGTTGTAGGGATAAATTTAGAAGAAAAAATTATCTAATAGTATAGCATTTTATATTAAACTGGTATTTTAAAAAATATTTCTAGCTTCCAGATTTCTAAATCTAATCAAGAACTCACTTTGCATTAAATTAATCCTAAGAACAGCTAAAATAAACGTACTTATTTAATCACAGAAGTTATTAAGATACTATTAAGATATGGGAAAATTTCAAATCTCTTGCTAATACCAAATCACATTATTAAGTTGTTTTGATAATGAAAAGAAGTTTAAGTGCAGCTTGAAGCAAGACTAAAAGGGTAAAGAAACACTTCTCTAGTCTTCTACCACATTTTAATCATACCAGAGAATAGTGAAATCTGTTAATATGTGTAAAATAGCCAAATGAGGCTAATCAAGTCATCAAAATGAGGAAGCCACAGAAAATATTCCGTCTATAAAACTGTGGTACTAGTTTTAAAACAATCAGTTTCTGTTTTTAATTATCTTCTAATTTACAGAAGAGCAATCTGAATGTATATTTTAGGAAAAATTGTAATTAGATAAGGCCCATTTTCTTAAAGTTGCCCATTTTAGATTCAAATGTGAAGAATTGTCAAAAATAATATGAAGACAGCTGTTTCCAATTATACTTATTTTGACAACTGAAAATGAGTAAACAAACCAAAAATAGTTTAATATTTTAATCAATGTAGCTTCTTAATACTAAACAAAATAATTATGCTTTATATTAAAGTACAATTTAAGAAACACATGTTAATGTTTAAATAGAAAGGAATTATTTTCCTAAGTTCTCAGAAATTCATTTTTATACAAATTCAGGTAAACAAATTCAGGCAGATAAAGTATATCTTCATAAACACAAACATTCCAAAGAAGTCATGCCCAGTCTCTTAAGTCAGATATTCAAATTCACTCAACGCAAGTTCATAAAAGGTTTCCACAATATTTGTTATTTGAAAGATCAGTCAAAATAGAATGTCAATACAATAATAGTATAAATGTGACTCAGTTCTCCTAAATATTTTCCATTCTGCCAAAGGTAGATTTCTACCCTAATTCTTAAAAAACAACAAAACTATTTTCTAGTAGGGAAACTTCAACTTTCTGACTTTCTATTTGGAAGGAATGTTTTTTCATGCATCAAAACAAACATCTAAATAATAAGGACAAGGCAAAAAGAAGGGAAACATGAGCAAGAGAATTAGTTGTCAATCATATAAAAGAGCTAGAGTCATACTGCAGAAACAATACAGGAATCTGGGTTTTTCTCATCTAGACTGCTATGAAATATTTGGAACACTATTTAAACACTTCGTATTTTTTGGTTAAAACATCTTTCCAATAAGGACCCATCCTTCTTTCATTACAAATCTGCATTTTTCTTTGAAGCTTTCATTAAGACCTTTTAATAGAAGGAATAAGGATTTTTCTCAAGAGAAAAGAAGTAAAGCTTCAAAAGCAGCTCTAACCCTATATATAATATATTATGGGACACTAGGAAACTTGCCTGCTCCCAGACAGACAGGTTCAATTTGCCTGACATCACCTAAAATTTCCACAAATTGGTTATACTTACAGAATTTCTTTGGGGATCAGAAATTAATTCTAAAAGATTCCTGTTATTAAAGTGCAAAATGGTATATTCCTGCTATTTATCTTTCCAGTAAGCTAGCTGGCTATGCCTGGTTGGGAGCAAATACATAAGGGAAGGGGACACTCAACTATTTCAGGTCAGTGGTTGGGTACTGTGGCTCACACCTATAATCCTAGCACCTTGGGAGGCCGAGGCAAGAGGATCACCTGAGGTCAGGAGATCAAGACCAGCCTGGCCAACATGGTGAAACCCCGTCTCTACTGAAAATACAAAAATTAGCCAGGCGTAGTGGCAGGTGCCTGTAATCCCAGCTACTTGGGAGGCTGAGGCAGGAGAATCACTTGAACCCGGGGGGCAGAGGTTGCAGTGAACTGAGATTGCACGGCTGCACTCCAGCCTGGGCAACAGAGCGAGACTGTGCCTCAAAAATAAATAAATAAATAAATAATAAATAGACTGTTTCAGGTCAGCAGCTGTCCATCCTTACCAAGGACAGTAGGGTAATGAAGAGATCCACAGCATGGGGTATGGTCTAAAGGCAAATCTGTGAGGGTTTTGAGGGGGGTGTCCTTAAACAAAGCCATGTGGGAATAGTCATGTTATACCAGAAACTTGGGGACAGTAAGAGAACTAAAAAACACCATTTTCCTACTTTACCATTTGATTTCCTAAATACTTTTCATTGCCAGAGGTAGCTTCATTCACAGTATAACGGTATCGATTGAATGTACCAGAAAAAAGCAACATGCTACCGTGCTGTAAGTTCTGTATTTCTCCATGTTTGGAAAAGGAGCTGTTTCTTCATATAAATCTGTGCCTTGTTTTCTGCCTTTGAGTAGTAATTCAGCTTTTCCCTAATTCCTTATCTGCCTAGTCCTGCAGCAGGTTAGGCATAAAACACAGGCCCAGTGAGGACCATTCCACCTTAACATTAAACAATCAGGCCAAGGGCAAGAAGGAGCCAGGAGTAGCCATCTTTGCATATTTCTAAAACAAAAAGCCATGACTTTGCTTATTTAAAGTGTCAAGCCATCTCATGGACTAACATTAGGATCAAAACCAGATGGTTAGCCTGTTTTAAAGATTACCCTGTTTTTCCTAAGAAAAAATAACCCTAGTTAGCTTAAAAACTATAATCTAATTTTTATCTTAAAAAAATAAAAAACTCTTGAAAGTAAATTATTTCACACACACAGACCCAAAAACACCATAGTTTACTTGGGTGGAAGGGAAGAGAGGGAAAGAAAAAGAAAAGAGACATAAATTGAGGTTTGTGTGGAGCATAAGTAATTTGAACCCTGGACACGGGCATAGATCTTTACCATTAGTAATTCTTCTGCTATTCCGGGGGAGAGGAGAGATAAAGCTAGGGCTGAAAACAATTCAGGATTGACCAGAGATTAAAGCACTAATTCCAATGCGGGTGGGGGATCAGATTCAGAAATACTGGAAAGCTTTGTTTTCCTCACCCTGTGTCTTGGAACTGCCGGATCAGAAGTTGGCAACTCTAGATTAAACATCATAACAGCTGGGATGAGGAAACGCTTCACAGAAGGGCCACCCCAAAAGTCAGGAATGAAAAAATGCTAGAGGAATAAACACAAGGAAATCCCTCAGGAAAACATATCTGGCCACTGGGTGGGTATCAGCTTTGTGTCATATTTGGTATGCACTGGAATTTTTTTTTCCTTTAAAATAAGGATTATTTTTCCTTTCAGAAAGTTTTCTCATTTTTAGGTATTCACTCATCTTTCCTAGAAACTTCAATTCTAAGTATATATTGCTTATTATAAGGCTTTATTTTGAGGGGACCTCTGAGGCCCCTCAAGTGATATGAAAACAGAGCACTTAGAAGGTATAATAAGGTGGGAACCAAACCCATGAACAGGTAGTCTGAGACCCTGGAAAACAATCCTTGGTCAAAACAAGGATCAAAATCAAGGGCAGAGAGAGGTCTAGAAAGACAATAAAATATCCTGCCGGGCGCAGTGGCTCACGCCTGTAATCCTAGCACTTTGGGAGGCCGAGGCGGGCGGATCACAAGGTCAGGAGATCGAGACCATCCTGGCTAACACGGTGAAACCCCGTCTCTACTAAAAATACAAAAAATTAGCCAGGCGTGGTGGCGGGCGCCTGTAGTCCCAGCTACTCGGGAGGCTGAGGCAGGAGAACGGCGTGAACCCGGGAGGCGGAGCTTGCCGTGAGCCAAGATCTCGCCACTGCACTCCAGCCTGGGCGACAGAGCAAGACTCTGTCTCAAAAAAAAAAAAAAAAAAAACAGACAATAAAATATCCTTAATTTAGCTTTTTAACCTTAAAGAGAAATCCAGAAAAACAAGGCTTTCTATATAGAATGTGCTTTTCCCCCATTGAACAATGAATTCTCTAGGTAAATGTCAGAGAAACTACCAGAATACCTTCACTTTAAGTTGCCACACAGATACATTTCTTCTGTATACTAAGGAAGAAATAGAGCTCTAGGCCGGGTGCAGTGGTTCGCGACTGTAATCCCAGCACTTTGCGAGGCCAAGGCGGGTGAATCACCTGAGCTCAGGAGTTCCAGACCAGCATGACCAACATGAAGAAATCCCATCTCTACTAAAAATAAAAAATTAGCCGGGTGTGGTAGTGCATGCCTGTAATCCAGCTACTCAGGAGGCTGAGGCAGGAGAATTACTTGAACCCGGGAGGCGGAGATTGCGGTGAGCCGAGATCGCACCATTGCACTCAAGCCTGGGCAGTAAGAGTGAAGCTCCATCTCAAAAAAAAACAAAAAAGAAAACAAAAAAAAAACAGAAAAGAAACAGAGTTCTAATACAATAGATGACGTTTGCATTAGACTTTTTTTTTTTAACTGACTTTAGGGGAACAAGTCACTGGAATATGGCACCAAAACATCTTCTCTGGAAACCTAAAGAATCCAAACTAATTATTGGACAGGGCTACCTGGAAAATCTAGATGAGAGCTCCTTTAAGCCAGGGAAAGACTATACAATGTTTTTGAACACTAGCTTGGCAGTCAAGCATATTCTGGTTGTGAATTATGCTTCTACCAGTCGCCATATCTGTGATCTCAGGCAAGTTGGTTAGCCTCTAGAGGCAAAGGTTTCTCAGCTATGAAAATGGAGCTAATACTAAGCTCCTCAGCAGGGTTGTTATGAGAATTAAATGAAATGGTGTGTGTAAGTTCTGGTATAAGACAGACAAATAATAATAAAGCTAAACTGTATCTAGTGACAGCTAAGTGTCAGGCACTGTTTACCCGTATTCTTAATTTAAACTTCACAGCAATCCTATATTGCATGCTATTAGTAGCCACATTTCACAGATGAGGAAACTGAGGTTTAAGTAATTTGTCTGTGGTCCATCAGGAAGTAGTAAAGGTAGGACCCAAACCCAACTACCCTCACCCACTATGTAACTACTACCATTCAATACTCATCAGTATACCCCCAGTACCAAGCACAAGCCTAGCTTATTAGGCATTCAATAAATAATATATTGTGTTGAATTTAATCTCTCCGCATTACTTAGCGCTGAGACTGGCAAGCAAGTGAACTGTCCAGGCCAGGCGCAGTGGTTCACGCCTGTAATCCCAATACTTTGGGAGGCCAAGGCAGGAGGATCGTTTGAGCCCAGGAGTTCAAGACCAGCCTGGGCAACACAGTGAGACCTCATCTCTGCAAAAAATCAAAACCTGAGGTGGGAGGATCGCTTGAGCCCAAAAGGTAGAGGCTGCAATGAACCGTGATCGCACCACTACGCTCCCACCTGGGCGACAGAGCAAGACCCTGTCAAAAAGAAAAAGAGGAAAAGGAAAAGGAAAGGATGGGAACTGTCCAAACAACCAAATAAATTGTATTCATATTTACAATACCAAAAGGCATGATTGTCATTTTCTTCATTGCTTTTGTTTTTCTTAATTTAAGTGAACTGAATAAGAGGTTGGGTAATAGCTAATGTTCATGAATGTTACAAGAAAACTATAGACCTGGAGAGGCACAGTGGCTCACGCCTGTAATCCTAGCACTTTGGGAGGCCAAGGCAGGCAGATCATTTGAGGTTAGGAGTTTGAAACCAGCCTGGCCAACACAGCGAAACCCCGTCTCTACTAAAAATACAAAAATTACCCAGGCGTGGTGACAGGTGCCTGTAATCCCAGCTACTGAGGAGGCTGAGGCGGGAGAATTACTTGAACCCAGGAGGCGGAGGTTGCAGTGAGCCGGGATCACGCCACTGCACTCTAGCCTGGGGGATAGAGTGAGACTTCATTTCAAAAAAAAAAAAGAAAAGGAAAAGAAAACTACAGACCAATATTGCTTAGGAAAATAGAAATAAAAATCATCAACAAAATACTAGCAAACCAAATCCAGCAACATGTATTATATATTGTGATTATATATTGTGAATATTATATATTGTGAAAGAATTATATATCATGATCAAGTGAGATTTATCCCAGAAATGCGTAGCTGAAAATCGATGTGATAATCATGAATAGCCTCAAAGATATGACATGCAGCATTTTGTCATTTTACTAAGAAGCAGATTTGAATCACACACAACACGAGATTGATGTGTACAGATTAGGTGTAGGAATGTGTTTGGTGTGTGCACTGAGAAAGGGCCCAGTTGGAAGGCAGATTTGCCCGTTTCTATAGGTCATTATCTTGATAATAATTCCTATGAAGTTGTGGCAGGAGAGGCTTCTTTATGGAAAAGTGGGCCCGAAATGTCAGCCAAAGACAGAGCTATAGCAGTATTCATGATTGGGAATTCAAAAGAAGATGAGGAAAATTCCTAGTAGATATCATACGGAATTTGATAACCATGAAAACTAAAATCAGATCAAGTCAGAGCCACCCAGATGGAAGACCAAATAAATTATCTAACAATTACCCAAAAATTCTGATGCAAACTTTCAAAATCCAGTTCCTCTTTCTTATAATTTTTCCATAGTTGTTACATAAATACGATATATTCATGATTTCCTATTTATCTTCAGAAACTTTAAAAACTGTTACATTTTTGCATTTTCCAAATAGCACAAGGAATCAGATATCAAACCAACCATAATAAAGAATTTAAAATGGACATAAAGAAAATATGAAATTGCTTTGCATTGTAACATGAACTTAACCACATTCCAGAGTAAATATTGTGTTCCCAGCCAGAATATCATAAGAGTAAACTAATGGCTCAGAAACAACATGTGTGATCTGACTAAATTAGTGTTACTATGGAAACGTGATATTTTCAATTTCCTGACCCTTAAGGTTGATTTCAGCACAGCAATGTACTGTGTTTTGCATTTTGCTGCTATAGTTTAGTACAGTAGAAATGCACCCTGCAAATCAAAGTTATTAAACACTCTAAACTACAACCAGGAAATAAAAGTAGGAACAACTATACTCTCTTAAAAAGTTCACTCATATGTCATCTATGGTTCATTCCATAACCCAAGTCCTCATCTGGCTTGTCTTTATTTTTCCCAACAGTTTGCTGGCAGATTAACAAACTCAAAATAAATAGAATTTTTCCACTATCTAATTCTGAATTTGGCAGAGGAACTCAATGATGAATCTATTCCTACCTCAAAAAAAATGTTTTCTTTCATACATTTCACTCACCCATACATGAGTCTGTAGACTAGAGGAATAACATAACTTTATTATGGGGGTGTTTCCATCATGTTTTTCAGGAATAAGTCAAATGCAACTTAAATCATAATATCTGAAATTTCAAATAGGAATACTCAGTTTTGCTACCATTTTCCATTTTGGATTTCTTCCAGGCCATCTGAGAAGAAATCTCATAGGCTTTATTCCTCATATCCTAAACTAAGAAAAGCCCCTCACAATAGCGGATAGTGCAGTGGCTCACAGCTTTGCCTATCCCACAACTCGATCCTGTTTAAAGTACAAATGTTTCACAGCCCATACGACCTTGTAGCTAGCTAATTTATGCAGGACTTACAACAATAATTTAAACAATTTTTTAATTTTTTCCTTCACTATGTATAAGTGAAGGAGTATAGTTATCCAAAAATGCTTTCTCTAGTAATTTTTTTCTCACTTTTTCTATTTAAACTTAGTCCCAGTCAGTGTCCACCTACCAAGTCTACTTCTATTACAAATCTTTCCAAAAGAGCCTTAAAGCTTTTTCATTCTAGTTTGGAATTAATACCAAGGAAGTGACACAATGTGAACCACCCTGCTAGTTCCACGTAGGTTCCTGGAAACAACTTATAATTTCTATTTGGAAAGAGACAAACCTAGATTATACATGGTCTTTTACTGTGGAATCAGTTAACATTTCTGTGTCCCCAGGGCATTATTTCAAGGGGATTTATTAATTTATACTGCATAGTGCCTCCAAAATTAAGTTTACCAAAATCATGTCACTACCTTGTGCAAAAACCTTCAATGATCCTCTTTCTTCCTCCATTGCCTACAGGCTAACATTCCAAAAGGCCCTCCACAATCTGGGCAATTAATGATGGGAACCCTACTTTCTATTCTTGCTACCCAGACTCTCTTACAACCAGGGTAGGGAGAACTTAAAATTCCTTTCCAGCAGGATGTAATATGTGCTGTGGACCAGGGAAACTGTATTGTGGTCCATCCACTCTTCCTAATGAGTGTTTTATTGAAGTTATCCTATTCTTTATTCACAATTCCATATTAGTTATGTTAGAAGTGGACTCCTGAGGCTGGGCACAGTGGCTCATGCTTGTAATCCCAGCACTTTGGGAGGCCAAGGTGGGTGGATCACGAGGTCAGGAGTTTGAGACCAGCCTGACCAATATGGTGAAACCCCATCTCTACTAAAAATACAAAAATTAGCCGGGTGTGGTGGTGTGCATCTGTAGTCCCAGCTACTCAGAAGGCTGAGGCAGAAGAATCTCTTGAACCCGGGAGGCAGAGTTTGCAGTGAGCCGAGATCGCACCACTGCACTCCAGCTTGGGTGACAGAGTGAGACTCCATCTCAAAAAAAAAAAAGTGGACTCCTGAAATCTTTAGACTGTGAAAAGTTGTATCCAGATCTGATGGAGAAGAAAGAACAACACCCAGAGAGCCTGGACTTGGAACCTGAATTAGACTTTGGATTGCCTCATTAGAGAAGGGTCGTAACACACATGACCATGTGACAGTCTTTGGGTAAGCATCCTCACGCCGAAAATCTCACATAGATGGATGCTGAGGACTTTGCAGTTGCCTCCCCACATATTATCCACTCCTTTCTATGAATCAACCATGCTGTTCGAACCATGCAGCAACCCACAACTCTAGCTCTAGGTGTATCCTAATTTGTCTAAGCCAGTCATCATCATCCTATTCCCCTTGAAACAGACATTGGCTCAGTAACCTAGACCTAAGCCACATAGTAGCTGTTATTCTCCTAGCCGCTGTGTTTAAAGATGGCACAATCAGAGAAAATCTGAGAACTTTTGTTCAATGGCTAAAAGAAGCAACTTTATTCTGGATATAAATAAGGAATCCTATAGGCCAGATGTAGTAGCCAGCCTCTAAGATGGCCCCAATGATTCCAGCCTCCTGATATTTGCACCTTTGAATAATTCCCCCTCACAATATATCAGGGTTGGCAAGGTTGGTCTGCATAATCAATAGAGTGGGAAGAAGTAAGAGAATATCACTTCCGAGATTCTGTTATAACACACACCCCTCTCCCTCATCATTTGCTCTGAGAGAAGCCAGTTACCATGTCATGAGAAACTGTATAGAGAGGCCCATATAACAAGGAACTGAAGTCTCCACTACAGCAGGATGAGTTACCTTGGAAGCTGATCCTCCAGCCCCCAAAAAGTTTCAGATGGTCAGCCTGACTGATATCTTGATTGCAGCCTCACAAAAAACCCTGAGACAGAGCCACCTACTAAGCTGCACTGAGATTCCTGACATTTATTCTAGAGAATACATGTTTTGTTTGGTTGTTGTTGTTGTTTTAGACAGGGGCTCACTCTGTCACTCAGGCTGGAGGGCAGTGGCAGAATCTCTGCTCACTAAAACCTCAACCTCCTGGGCTCAGGTAATCCTCCCACCTTTGCCTCCCAAGTAACTGGGACCTCAGGCACGTGGCACCACACCTGGCTAATTTTTGCATGTTTTTGTAGAGATAAGGTTTTGCCATGTTGCCCAGGCTGGTCTTGAACTCCTGACCTCAAGTGATCCACCCACCTCAGCCTCCCAAAGTGCTGGGATTATAGGAGTGAGCCACCGTGCCTGATGATGTTTATTGTGGCCAGGCGTGGTGGCTCACACCCTTAATCCCAGCACTTTGGGAGGCCAAAGTAGGATGATCACTTGAGCCCAGGAGGTAGAGGCTGCAGTAAACCTGTTCATGCCATTGTAACAACAATAACAAAAACAGTTTACTGGCCGGGTGCGGTAGCTCACACCTGTAATCCCAGCACCTTGGGAGGCCAAGGCAGGAGGATCATTTGAAGTCAGGAGTTCGAGACCAGCCTGACCAACATGGTGAAACCCTGTCTCTACTAAAATACAAAAATTAGCTGGGTGTGGTGGTGGGCGCCTGTAATCTTAGCTACTCAGGAGGCTGAAGCAGAAGAATTACTTGAACCCAGGAGACGGAGGTTGTAGTGAGCCAAGATTGTGCCACTGCACTCCAACCTGGGCGACACAGTGAGACTCTGTCTCAAAAATAAATAAATAAAAATTTTGGCCGGGCGCGGTGGCTGAAGCCTGTAATCCCAGCACTTTGGGAGGCCGAGACGGGCGGATCACGAGGTCAGGAGATCGAGACCATCCTGGCTAACACGGTGAAACCCCGTCTCTACTAAAAAATACAAAAAACTAGCCGGGCGAGGTGGCGGGCACCTGTAGTCCCAGCTACTCGGGAGGCTGAGGCAGGAGAATGGTGTGAACCCGGGAGGCGGAGCTTGCAGTGAGCTGAGATCTGGCCACTGCACTCCAGCCTGGGCAACAGAGCGAGACACTGTCTCAAAAAAAAAAAAAAAAAATTTAAAAGTTTACTGCTTGACCATGCACAGTGGCTCACACCTGTAATTCTAGCACTCTGGGAGGCAGAGGTGAGTGGATTACCTGAGGTCAGGAGTTCGAGACCAGCCTGGCCAACATGGTGAAACCTCATCTCTACTAAAAATACAAAAATTAGCTGGGCTTGGTGGTGCGTGCCTGTAATCCCCGCTACTCGAGAGGCTGAGGCATGAGAATCACTTGAACCCAGGAAGTGGAGGTTGCATTGAGCTAAGATCGTGCCATTGCTCTCCAGCCTGGTCGACAGAGAGAAATTCTGTCTCAAAAAAAAAAAAAAAAAAGAAAAGTTTACTGCTTAATCTGCTAAATTTGAGGGGGCTTTGTTATGCAGCAATAGATAACCAATACACCCAGGGAACCATCTAACAACCAAGAACACTAGGCTGAAGGTAGAGAGGGCAGTGAGGCTCACAGAGAAACAGGGCTACAACCCAAATTAACCCACTCCTGCACACTCTACCTCTAGTTCTCTTTACTTATATCAACTAATAAATGCCCTAATAAAAGCCAGTTTTAGTTGGGTTTTCCAGGAGTTGCAAAGGATGCTGTTACAGAATTTCTTTGAGGGGGACTCTGTCCCCAAATGTGACTTCCTAGCTACCCTGATCTCTGCTCATTTGCTCATGTAGCAGCCCTTTAGTCTCTGCCCTCTTATTCTCACCCATCCTTCTTGGCACCATTCGAGCCTCACCTTTTCCGATCAGGCAACCAGTGCAAGAGGGTCTCTAGGTAATCTAAAGTCATACATTACCTTTGCTGTCACTTTGATTCACTTTGCTGTCACTTTGATTCACTTGGCACTTGTTATACGCTGCCCTATCTTTAATGAGTATACGTTTATCTACAGTAGGTAATTTTTTTTTTTTTTTTTTTTTTTTTGGTGAGATAGGATCATAATCTATCACCCAGGCTGGAGTGCAGTGGCATGATCATGACTCACTGCAGCCTCGACCTCCTGGGCTCAAGTGATCCTCCCACCTCAGCCTCCTGAGTAGCCGAGACTACAGGTATGTACTACCAAGCCCAGCTAATTTTTTGTATATCTTTTAGAGACAGGGTTTTACCATGTTTTCCAGGCTGGTCTTGAATTCCTGGACTTAAGTGATCCACCTGCCTTAGCCTCCCAAAGTGCTAGGATTACAGGTGTGAGCCACTGTACCTGGCCAGGACCATTTTTTATATACTCTTTCATTCCTATGGTATTCGCCATGGAAGGTACAATTGAATACTGACTGAGTCTATTAGTCTCTGAGTCAGGATTTCTTAACAACCTGGCAGGTCAGATGCCAACACATCTGCTGGGGCAAAAGGAAAACTCAGAAGAAAAGAGGAGGTTACCTTTTTTTGCTGGCCCATGTTTTCTTAATTTCATCACTTGGATATGCAATAATTTTTAAAATGCTACTTGGTTCCTGACAATATCATCCCATAAGACTTTCTGCATATTTGAAAACAATGCAAAGCTATCAATAAACATTATTATATTTATATATAGAGAGAGAAGCATATGTAATGTCTATTCCACCCAACCTGAATTCAGTAGAGTAAAAGTATAAAGTATCCTTTTTTCCCCCAATTAGTACCTTAACCGTGCTCTGCTGAACCTCCCTTTCTCACCACTTAACAACATTCTGGGCAGCTCTCACAGCTTTGAAATGAAGAAGTCCAATCCTCCCTTCCTGTAGAGAGCTCAAGCATTTGTGGCCAGGGCCTGAAATGGAAAAAGGGTGCAGTCTCCACCTTCCTTCCCTCTTGAGTTGTTGGCTTTGGGGGTGGTGGTTTGTAGTAGATGCAGAGACAGAAAGGAACTGTCTCATTCAGTGCTGCAGCTGTGGTCTTCTCTTGGCTGGTGCTGTCGATTAGTCTCTGTGTGGTGGGTGTCCCAACACAGGCTCTTCCATGGGCTACATTAGGGACTTGCAGGAGTCTCCCCAGGGCAGAGTTTCCTGCTGTGGGAGCACCCTCCACCTGGCTCTTCTACCACCCCCTCAATACTTCCCCTGGCATTCCCCCAACTCCTTTTGAGTAGAGTACTGGCAGGTTAAGTCAAGTCCAGCTACTTCCATGGCGGCTTTTTGACCCCTGGAAGACCCATACAGAACTGCCATACCACCAGGTGGGTGCAGCCTGCTCCACTGCCTCACTTCCCTCTGCCTCATTATCTCAATTCTCCATTCCCTTACTCTCAGAGGCACTGGGGTCAGATCAGCTGGTGTGAACTAAGAAATAAGATGTCATTCTTCTCATTTAGTCCCACTCTCTGTAGGTGGTCCTCAGGGCACCCAGTCTTTGGCTTCAAAGCAGGAGCCCTGTACTTTTCACCAAAGACTTGAGACTCTCATCACATGCCTATCTTCCCTGTCTAGTCAAAAGTGTAAACAGATTGGGCATGAGGAGTGGTTGACTCTCAGATGATGATTAGGGGAATGCCCAGTCAGTTTGCCTGACTCTTAACTAAATCCCAGAGGAGGTACTTGGCCTCCAGTACTCGGAATGAGGTTCTTGGTGCCTCTTTGTCCTTAGCTTTGGATCCAAGTCACCAATTGCCCACTCCACATTCTGAGACACAGGTCAGAGAAAAAGAAGCTAGTGTGGTGAAAAGAACTGGCTTCTTGCCTCTGCTCATCATTGTCAGCTAGCACAGTACTACTATGGGAGTCTTTAATTCTCCATGTCCATATTTTCTCATCTGTAAAATGAGAATACTATTTACTTAACCAATCAACCTCATACATCTCAATGTGATACTATCCTAAATACATAAAATCATATTGATTTTATTTTTTAGGTTGTGTCTATAGAAGAGCATGCAGGAAAAAAGTCAGTTATGCCAGTTTCTTAGCACTGATTTAAAATGCTAGCTTGTCACATATTATGTAAGAGGTAATAGGACTATTGTGAGGATTAAATGTGATCATGCAAGAGGAAGCCTTGGCATAGAGTAAGTGCTCAATTAATATTATCCACCATTATTATGTTTATCTCTGTGACCTTAGATAAGTCATTTAAGTCCTCTGAGTCTCCATTTCCTCATTTTAAATTGAGGGTAATAACAGAGTTCTGAGGATTCTATGAAATCATGTTATCTGGAAGCAATTGTAAATTTCTTTGTAAATGTTAGATATTATCTATGAAACAAGGACATTGAACTTTTAAAGTATTTTCCTCTTCTAAAATGCTATGTGTTTACTAATTGGTGTTACAAAGAAAGAAAAGAAAAATGTTTCTTTTTCAATAGAGTGTGTTGGAGTTATCAAAAAATAAAATCAGGAAACACTGCCTCATTTTATCCATGAACTCACAAATTTTCACAGATAGTAAGAGACTGGTCTTTCTTTCTATCATAGTTTCAATTCTTATCTGTTCTCCAAAATGTTTTATGTCCTCAATGTATATACATTTCAAGTACTATCACATAACCTAAAACAGAAAGGAAATTATTTAAGATACAACGGAAAACTACCAAAGAATTAACCAATAAAATTTAGTTATAGGGGTTATTTATTCTAATTCTTGGCATCTAAGACCTTGGTGGAAAACTTTCTTTCATCCCACCTTTAAATATGAATATTAATCATATCACAAAGATATCAGCTCCATTTTGGAAATTCCAAATTGTACCATATTCCTTTCCTATTGAATAAGGTACAGAGTATATTCAAAAACTAGGGTTTGGGTGGGTTAAGTGGCCCAGGCTTGTAATCCCAACATTTTGGGAGGCCAAGACTGGAGGATCACTTGATCCCAGGAGCTCAAGACAAGCCTGGGTAACATAGCAAGATCCGGTCTCTATTAAAAAATAAATAAATAAGAAAAATTTAAAAGTTGACCATTTATAATTCTATATATGTAATGTGATACCAAGTGCTATTACGGTCTTTGAATACAATGTGAAATAACTGAATCAACCAAGTTAACATACACATCACCCCACATATTTAACATTTCTTGTGGTGAGCTCATTTGAAATGCACACTGTTAGCAATTTTGAAACATACAATGTTCTATTATTAACTATATTCACCATGATGTGCAATAGATCTCAAAAATAAACATATTCCTGCAGTGTAAAAAAAAAAAAAAAAAAAAAGAATAACACACTATTGTTACAGGCAACAAAATGGACGAATAACTTTGAGTAAAAGAAGCCAAGCATAAAAGGTGACAACATAGTGGATGGTTTCATTTGTAAAGGTTTAAAACAAGAAAAATGAGTCTCTGATGATAGAAGTCAGAATAAAGGTTTTCTTCTTGGGGTGGTATCTGGAATAGGGAGGGGCTTCTAGATGCCAGACATGCTCTATTTTCTTATCTCACTGTCGATTACATTAGGCCTATTGCATTTGTGAACATTCCTCAAAATACTGATGATTTAAGCACTCTTTTGTATGTATACTATACATCAGTAAAAAGCTTACTTTATTTAAAAAAAGAAAAAATTTAAAACATAGGTTGTGTTTTTAAAATAATCTATGTAATATACATTCATTGGCTAGTCTTCCAAAAAATATCTTGACTGCCTCAGCACAATGAAATTTGAAAGAAACATAAATCTAAGTTTCCATTGTCACAACATATCATAATTATTTATTGCCATCTTTAAGTACAAAATTGAAACAAACTCTACAATGTCTGCCCTTAAGAAATAAAGTAGTAGTTAATGTATTTTGGCTACTAAAGACATTCAGACTCACAATTATTTCCAATTATTAAGCTTTGAAACGGGAGACTGTCTTAGAAACAATTTCAAGTTTTAAAGTTAGCACCTCAGTGCAAATTAGCAAGTGGCTCCATTTATTTATAAAGCAAAATATCTTTTGAACCATCTTCCCTATGTATTTTTATGGACCTTTGCAATTGAGAAGGGCTTTCTCATGCATTTTTTTATTTTATGTGTGAGATCATCTGGGAGAGAAGCAGAGTATAAATAAGGAAAATGAGGCTCAGTGACTTGCTCAAGAGCAGAGGAACTGGTAGAGCAAAAAGCAGAACGTGGGTTTCTTTAGTTCCAGTGCAGGAATCCTTCTGGCATAACAGGCTGCTTCAGACATCCACGGACTTATCTGAAATCCTGAGAGAACACCTCGTCTATCCCCGAACATCCACCAGTTAAAATCACATCCAAAATAAATAAATAATAAAATAAAATCATATCCAGTGTGGGAAAAATGCTTACAAAATTCTTCATTTACTTATTCACTCCTTCAAAAATGATTTGTTGAGGGCACACTATGTGTCCAGCATTGTGCTAGCACTTGGCATCCAGTTGTGAGTAAACCAGACACAGCTCCTACTCTCCCAGAGCTTGCAGTTCAGCCACAGACAGAGACAACTCACACCATCACACAGGTAAATGTATAATTACAGACCATGAGCAACACGGTACAGAGTGAGCACAGCACACTTTCAAAGCGTCTAGCAGGATGTCCTCACCTTATCTGAAGCATCAGGGTGGGCTGGGATGGGAGGAAAGGGTAGGGAAAGAAGGAGCAACCCAAGCCAGAGAAAGCCATGCCCAGCCAAGAGAATCACATCTAAAGCAGCCCTGACGCAGGAAGGAAAATTGAAGGTGCGTTATGATAGCAATTTTATGTAAGCCAAGGAGGAAAAGTCTAGCAGGAAATACTCCAAAACATGAATGATGTTTTCTTCTGGAGAAGGACTGGTGATGTTCATTTCCTCGTTTATGCTTTATTGAATATTGCACATTTTCTACAATAAAAATATAAGCTTTGTGATCTGGAGGGAAAAAGAATAGGAAATCTGGCCCAAAATACCCCTGTGTGAGAAAAGGAGGGAAAATAGGACCCTCTCCCAGCCACTCCAGAAATCCAGGAGCTGGAGTGTGAAGCTGGAAGTAAACAGTACAAGAACATAATTCACTCTGATGATTTTTTATTTTTTATTATTTTTATTTTATTTTATTTTATTTTTATTATTTATTTCTTTATTTATTGCCTAGGCTGGAGCACCATGGCAACAATCATAGCTCACTGCAGCCTTGAAAACCGGGGCCCAAGTGATGCTCCCACCTTGACCTCCCAAAGTCCTGGGATTACAGGTATAAACCACCAGTCCCAGCCCACTTTGACAATTTAAAAGGGCCCTGAATACTCAAAATGTACAAAGCTTTGAAAGAAAAGGAACTAATGTGTATCTAGCCCTATCATGTGGCTAGAACTACCCTATTAACTCTACAGCATTTCCTGGAACAGTAATATACAGATAATGGTGCCTTATTTCCACAATTTACCTTCTGATTGTATTCCTTTCTCTCACACTAACTCTGTTAGATGATTATTATCATTCCTATTTTGCAAATAAGAAAGAAAGTAAAATTTAAAAAGAGGTTTAGTAACTTGCTCCCAGTCAGTCCTATTAGGTGGGAGAGCTGGGATTAAAAGAAAATTCCAGGCTGGGGTGCAATGGTGCAATCTCGACTCACTGCAACCTCCGCCCCCCACCTCCCCAGGTTCAAGCGATTCTCCTGCCTCAGCCTCCCAAGTAGCTAGGATTACAGGCACCTGCCATCACGCCTGGTTAATTTTTTGTATTTTTAGTAGAGATGGGGTTTCACCATGTTGACCAGGTTGGTCTCAAACTCCAGACCTCAGGTGATCCACCTGCCTCGGCCTCCCAAAATGCAAGGATTACAGGCATGAGCCACCGCACCTGCCCATAAATTCTTAACTGACTGTCATGGTGCCCTCTATATGTGAATGGTCTATGGACTGGTGCCCCTGCTGAGACTGGTGAAAGACAAGTTCTGTTTAGAAACTTGAAGCAGGTAGAAAACCACCTTGACCCTGACTGCCATTTGCCTAAGGGTCTGAGACCTAGCCTGGAGGCAGTCTGTTCCTGATTCTTAGAGGGGACACTAACTGATAAAACCTGGGCTCTGATTGCCCAAAAGCAGTGTGCCCTGTAAAAACCAAGTATCTAAGCTAGTGGGTCTCAAACTGTAGCATTCATCAGAATCACTCAGAGAAATTGTTCAAATGCAGACCAATGGGTCCACCCTCAGCAGTTCTAATTCAATAGGTCTGGGGTGGGGCCCAAGAATTTCCATTCTAACAAGTTCCCAGGAGATGCTGACGTTGCTTGGTGGGTTGAGAACCATTAGCATAGTCTAACGTAAGGCAAGACTCACAAAAGTGTCAGTGCCTTGCACCAAATTCTGACACGGAGAGTTTATCTCACCCTGGCCATCCCACCCCACCTCTACCTTCAATAAAGTGGTTCTAGAGTAGGTAAATAATGGAGAAGACACTGTGGCTCTCAAACCTGCGATGAACCAGGACCAGAAATGTTTGCTGGAAAACAAAAACAATTTATTCGGGGGATGGTGGAAGTTTATTTTTTTCTTTTTGGAGGGAGTTTTGATTGTTGTCATTTGGGTAATTATTTTTAATACAAAAGGAAAAACAAGACACCCCCAAGCTTTAAAATGTTGTTGCTACATTAATCCTAAAATCTTAGTTAAGTTCACCCACAAATATAAAAATTAAAATTCCATTTTACAGTTTGAGTTACAAAGGAGGTCCCAAAACCTGAAGAAGTGAATTAAGCAACACCTGAGCGCCCTCTAGTGGGAAATGAATTCTCCTAGTGTCCGAAGGTTGTAGTACGCTAAACAATAAATGAGACTGCCATTATTTTATTTTAACCCTTTGAAGCTGGTGAATGGTTTGTGCCTTAAAAACAAATATAAAGAAAAATAGGCCGGGCGCGGTGGCTCCCGCCTGTAATCTCAGAACTTTGGGAGGCCGAGGCGGATGGATCACAAGGTCAGGAGATCGAGACCACTCTGGCTAACACGGTGAAACTCTGTCTCTACTAAAAATACAAAAAATTAGCCAGGCGCGGTGGCGGACGCCTGTAGTCCCAGCTACTCGGGAGGCTGAGGCAGAAGAATGCTGTGTACCCAGAAGGTGGAGTTTGCAGTAAGCCGAGATCGTGCCACTGCACTCCAGCCTGGGCGAGAGAGCGAGACTCCCTCTCAAAAAAAAAAAAAAAGAAAAAAAGAAAAAGAAGAATAGAAGAAAGCTAAATTTTAGATCATGTAAATATCTATTACTCTTCAAAAGTTCACCCACTAGTTTAAGCATCCATTGATGATTCTTGCTTGCCTCAATCAATGAGGGCAGAAAGTATCTTTACTTACATTATAGAATCCAAAGCACTTTAACAATATATTAATTTATTAATACAGAATTCTAGTAAACTCTTGAGATTACCTCAAGTTGTAAATATTATGCTGGTCTCATTTGAAAACACATACGACTTTTGTAGAAATCACTGGTCTTGTGGCCGGGTCCGGTGGCTCACACCTGTAATCCCAGCACTTTGGGAGGCCAAAGAGAGTGGATCACCTGAGGTCAGGAGATTGAAACCAGCCTAGCCAACATAGCGAAACCCCATCTCTACTAAAAATACAAAAAGGTAGCCAAGTGTGGTGGTGGGCACCTGTAATCCCAGTTACTCAGGAGACTGAGGCAGGAGAATCACTTGAACCTGGGAGGCGAAGGTTGCAGTGAACCAAGATCGTGCCATTGCACTCTAGCCTAGGCAGTAAGAGTGAAACTCGAAGGAAGGAAGGAAGGAAGGAAGGAAGGAAGGAAGGAAGGAAGGAAGGAAGGAGGGAGGGAGGGAGGGAGGGAGGGAGGGAGGGAAGGAAGGAGGGAAGGAAGGAAGGGGCCTTGTTTCCATTAACTTCACATTTTGTAAAGCTAACTTTTACACTTTGTAAGGTGTCTTGACCCACTACATGGATCTCTCTGGATTCAAATTAGTATAGCACGTACCTAAATGTTCAGAGCCAGATCTAGGGGTTCAGTATAAACCTGTTTTTCTATTAGACGCCTTTATTTCTATAGAGGCAGACCATCTTCTCAATCCCTTGTAATCCAACCATCTGTAACCTTTGACCTGAGCCACACTCTCAAATGCAATAACTTCCCGCTCTTCTTCATCACTGGTCCCTCTTCTCCATTCCTGTTTCTGGCATCCTGGTGTAGTGTCCTGACTCCTCTCTGCCTTTAATTTTTCTACCTCTAATGTATCTTACATAATACCTGAGATTATTTTTCCTGAAGTGTAGTCCCATTCAAAGTATTGCCTAACGCGAAGCCCAATGCTCATTAAAGACAGAACCCCAGAGCCTTTCAGGACTTGGCTCCGACTTACCGTGGCAGCCACATCCTCCTCATCTGGCTTTAGCTTACTCTATCGTCACACAAACAAGAAGTCTCAGTTGTTCCCACAACAATATCCTGAGGGTGACTGTGCCTTCACTTGGACAATTCCCTCCCATCATATCCCCATATCCAAATCTTACCAATCCTTCAAGGCCTAGACCAGTCCTCTGTGATTCTGAGCGGTGACAACCTGCTAGCAGCCCTGGCTCTGGGCGCCTCCTGGGCCTCGGCGTCCACTCCGGCGTCGCTTGAGGAGCCCTTCAGCCGGCCACGGCACTGTGGGAGCCCCTCTCTGGGCTGGCCGAGGCCAGAGCCGCCTCCCTCTGCTTGCGGGGAGGTGTGGAGGCAGAGGCGCGGGCGGGAACCAGGGCTGCGCGCGGCGCTCGCTGGCCAGCGCGAGTTTCGGCGTGCGCGGGCGCGGGTTCCGCTGGCCCCGCACTCGGAGCTGCCGGCCGGCGCCGCCAGCCCAGGGCAGTGAGGGCCTTAGCACCTGGGCCAGCAGCTGCGGAGGTTCCGCCGCGTCCCCCAGCACTGCCGGCCCGCATGCACCGCTCTCGAATACTCGCCGGGCCTGAGCCTCCTCCCCGCGGGGCAGGGCTCGGGACCTGCAGCCCGCCATGCCCCAACCCCCCACCACGGTGGGCTCCCGCGCGGCACGAGCCTCCCGGACGAGCGCCGCCCACTGCTCCGCGGCGCTGGTTCCCGTGGACCGCCCAGGGGCTGAGGAGTGCAGGCGCACCGTGGGGGACTGGTGGGCAGCTCCGCCCGCGGCCCCGGTGCGGGATCCACTGGTTGAAGCCGGCTGGGCTCCTGAGTCTGGTGGGGACTTGGAGAGCTTTTACGTCTGGCTGAGGGATTGTAGATACACCAATCAGCACTCTGTGTCTAGCTAGATACTCTGTATCTAGCTAACCTAGTGGAAACTTGGAGAACGTTTCTGTCTAGCATTCTGTTCCTCCTCACGGATTGTAAACGCACCAATCAGCTCTCTGTAAAATGGACCGATCAGCAGGATGTGGGTGGGGCCAGATAAGGGAATAAATGCAGGCTGCCCCTGCCAGCCAACTGCAACCCTCTCAGGTTCCCTTCCACACTGTGGAAGCATTATTCTTTGGCTATGTGTGATACATGTTGCTGCTGCTCTGCTCACTCCAGATCCATGCTGCCTTTAAGAGCTGTCACACTCACCGCTAAGGTCTGCAGCTTCACTCCTGACAGTGAGACCACGAACCCACCAGAAAGAAGAAGCTCCAGACACGTCTATCTGAACGTCTGAAGGAACAGACTCCGGACACACCATCTTTAAGAACTGTTAACACTCACCACAAGGATCCATGGCTTCATTCTTTAAGTCAGTGAGACCAAGAACCCACAAATTCCAGTCACAATTGTATCTTTCCTAATTCTGCAAACTAGAAATTATTTATTCTCTTCTGAGTCCTATTTTTATTTTATTCCTCTGAGTTCTATTTCTGTTTTCTCTGTGTCATTTATTACTTTAAATCTTGTGTTATAAGGCAAGGTGGTTAACAAGTACCTCAGACTTGGCATGACCAAAAACTGACATCATGGCTGGGTGCGGTGGCTCATGCCTGTAATCCCAGCACTTTGGGAGGCCAAGGCAGGTGGATCACCTGAGGTCAGAAGTTTGAGACCAGCCTGGCCAACATGATGAAATCCCGTCTCTACTAAAAATACAAAAATTAGCCAGGCATGGTGATGGGTGCCTGTAATCCCAGCTACTTGGGAGGCTGAGGGGGGAGAATCACTTGAACCTGGGAGGTGAAGCTGGCAGTGAGCCGAGATCATGGCACTGCACTCCAGCCTGGGCAACAAGAGCAAAACTGTCTTTAAAAAAAAAAGACATCATCTTCTCTCACACTCTAAATCTCTCAGAAACCTGGGAGTCATCCTGGAGTCCCCCCTTCCCCTCAGCCTTTACTGTAATCATAAACCAAATTCTGGATGCCCTGAACATCTCTAACATTCACACCTATTCTGCCCTCTTGCAATGCCCTAGTTCTTGTCATCCTCATCACTCACAGAACTACAGCAACTAGTCTCTTTCTTGTCTTCTGATCTTACCCCCTCAAGTTCACTCTCCACACTACCACAGGAGACATCTTTTGGAAATTCAGACCTTTACATCTCTCTCCTACTTAAACCCACTTATAGTTCTCCACTGCCTACAGAGTGCAGTCCTGGATCCACACCACAGAATCACCCATCCTCTAGTTTTGCATTTTACCACTTTCCACCTTAATTTTACAGTATAGTAATAGCAAACTGATTCCAGTTCCCTAAACACACTCTGCTATTTTACAACCCTCCACCTCTGTTCTACCTGGGCTGATCTTCCCTTCAAGACTCCTCTTCCAGAACTGCCCCATTGCATTACCCCAGAAGCACTAGTCACACAGAATACAATGAGTCGGGCCAGCAGTGGCCTCTGGCACCCTCAGCTCCACTTCTGTACCTGGTGATGTCATTCTGGTTCAGTTCAAAATTCATCTTTCTCAGGAAGCTTCCCTGGAATTCTTCAGCGAGCAGAAGTCTGTGCACATGGCTTCTATCATAGCACCTTACCTTGTTTTTTTGTTTGTTTGTTTTGAGACAGTCTAGCTCTGTCACCCAGGCTGGAGTGCAGTGGCGTGATCTTGGCTCACTACAACCTCTGCCTCCTGGGCTCAAGCGAGCCTCCTGCCTCAGCCTCCAAGTAGCTGGGATTACAGGGACCTGCCACCATGCCCAGCTAATTTTTGTATTTTTAATAGAGATGGGTTTTCACCATGTTGGCCAGGCTGGTCTCAAACTCCTGACCTCAAGTAATCTGCCCACCTCCGCCTTCCAAAGTACTGAGATTACAGGCGTGAGCCACCATGCCAGGCCGCCATGCTTTCTTTTGAAGATGCCTGGCTGTGTGTTTGTTTCTTTCATTACCAGAGTTAAGGACAAAGTCCATGACTTACTAATCTTTATAGCTCCAACTCCTAGCCCAGTGTCTCATACATTCAATAAATGTTGGTTAAACTGAAATGTTATGTTCATGCCATCTCACTTTCAGGACTGATTTGCTAGAGAAGAATTCTGACTTATAGTACATATCTTTACATCATCTACAGTCATCATACACAAAGCTGGGTAAATATCAGAATCTCCTGAAGAGTTTTTTGTTTTGTTTTGTTTTAAATATAGCTTCCTGGGCCAGGCATGGTGGTTCACCCCTGAAATCCCAGCACATTGGGAGGTCGAGGCAGGCAGATCATTTGAGGTCAGGAGTTTGAGAACAATCTGACTGACATGGTGAAACCCTGTCTCTACTAAGAATACAAAAAAATTCGCCAGGTGTGGTGGCACACACCTGTAGTCCCAGCTACTCAGGAAGCTGAGGCAGGAGAATCGCTTCAACCTGGGAGGCAGAGGTTGCAGTGAGCTGAGATCATGCCATTGCACTCCAGCCTGGGCGACAGAATGAGACTGTCAAAAAAAAAAATTCATATGTATATATACAGGAATTAAGCGTATTACAAAGATGCCATTTCACATCATGGGGGAATGGATAGCAACCATTTCTCCAGTAGTGCTAATTTTAATAATTTCCCTAGGCCATAATGTGATCAGTGTCATGCACATCTGTGTGAAGAGACCACCAAACAGGCTTTGTGTGAGCAATAAAGCTTTTTAATCACCTGGGTGCAGGCTGGCTGAGTCCGAAAAGAGAGTCAGCGAAGGGAGATAAGGGTGGGGCCGTTTTATAGGAGTTGGGTAAGTAAAGAAAAATTACAGTCAAAGGGGGGTTGTTCTCTGGTGGGCAGGAGTGGGGGTCACAAGGTGCTCAGTCAGGGAGGTTTTTGAGCCAGGATGAGCCAGGAAAAGGACTTTCACAAGGCAATGTCATCACTTAAGGCCAGGACAGGCCATTTTCACTTCTTTTGTGGTGGAATGTCATCAATTAAGGCGGGGCAGGGCATTTTCACTTCTTTTGTGATTCTTCAGTTACTTCAGGCCATCTGGGTGTATACGTGCAAGTCACAGGGGATGTGATGGCTTGGCTTGGGCTCAGAGGCCTGACAATCAGTAGTTTAATAATTTGATTGTGATAGAGAACTAACGCTGACTACTTAGACAACATGTATACAAAGCATAGGACACAGAGCCACTTTGCTGGAATGAATGGCTACTCTCAGGTATTTATTCACCTGTGTAATGCATTTGCTCTTATGTTTACCTTTGATGTTTATGAGGTGTGCTGCAAGTAAAATTGCCAGGTCAAGGCCAAAGATTAAAGAAAATAATAAGTGGAGGGAGTAGAATGGAATGAAAGTGAAGAAGTTTATTTTGTCAGTTTTAATATAATTTATCATTTTTAGCATCTAATAACTAAATATACTTATATTCAAAATTCCTTTATTATTGAAATCCCTGCAGCAAAAATAACTTTGATATTGCCCCTCTAAAAACTCTCTAACTCCTAATTTCCTTAATCTCCGGAGACAATGGTTTCGATAATATACTTTTTGTAGTAATAAGCATCTTAGGAATGATACTATTGACTTACAGCAGAATAAGTTATATTTAATAAATAGTATTGCCTGACTTCATAGAATTTACAGCTGAAGGGAAGAAGAAACCATTAAACAACATCAACATGACCAAACCTGAACTCACCTTTTTTCTCCCAAATCCAGACTTCTTCACATTTGTCTAAGAGAAGCATATCATGTCTTACTTGACTCTGGCCGCTACATATTTCTCTAGCCTCATCTCTTGCCACTTTTTCCCTCAAACATTCATTTCCAGGCCGCGCACAGTGGCTCACGCCTGTAATCCGGGCACTTTCGGGGGCCAAGGCAGGTGGATTACCTGAGGTCAGGAGTTCGAGACCAGCCTGGCCAACATGGTGAAGCCCCATCTCTACTAAAAATACAAAAATTAGCCAGGCGTGGTGGCATGCGTCTGTAATCCCAGCTACTCAGAAGGCTGAGGCACAAGAATCACTCAAACCCAGGAGGCTGAGGTTGTGGTGAGATCGCGCCACTGCACTCCAGCCTGGGTGACAGAGCAAGATTCCATCTCAAAACAACACAACAACAAAAATTCCTTTCCAGATACAATAAAATTACTTCACTCTTCTCACTTCCTGGTTTTTATATGTGTTGTCTCTGCTTTAATCACCCTTTTCTACCCTTTGTCACTTGCCTACTTAGCAAGCAGCTCTTCACCCACTCTAGGAAGCTTGACCTGACACCCTCCCCACTAGTTATTGTTGGCCTCTTATCTCTCTGCTCCCTATGGCACCCTGCACTATGCCCGTCATAGCTGCTACTATGCTGAACTGTATTTATCTGGTTACTTATCTCCTTCACCACCAGACTATAAACTCGTTGATGGTAAGGATTGTGCCTATTATGTTTACTCCTATACCTCTAGGCTTAACACAATGCCTGGGACATGGCAGGCATTCACTAGTTCATTGGTTAAATGGATGGATGGATGGATGGATGGATGGATGGATGGATGAATGGATGAATGAACAGCACGGTAAGTGTTAGAGAAAAAAATTATCGAAGAATGTCAAGATCACCTTCAGGTTTGATGATTCACTGGAAGGACTCACAGGACTCAGAAAAGCTATTACACTCACAATTATGGTTTACTACAGCAAAAGAATGCAGACTTAAATCAGAAAAAAAAAAAAAGGTGCATAGGGCAGAGTCCATGAGACACCAAGAACAAGCTTCCAGTTGTCATCTCTCAGAGGAATCTCACAGACAGCACTTACTTCCACCAGTTGAACAATGCGTGATAACAAGCGCAAAGTGTTGCCAACCAGGGACCCCCCCCCAACGAAGCCTTGGTTCAGGGGTTTTTATTGGTGTCAGTCACATAGGTGTGGGATTCCTGCATGACCAACTCTAGTTACTCTATCTCCAGCCTCCGTCCAGAGGTAAAACTGATACAGTGTGGCCCAGGACTTCAGGCACACAAAAACAGGCATTCATCATAAATCACATTGTTAGCATAAACGACCCATGTAAACCAAAGTCTCAGGTACACAAAGACAGTCTTGTCAGAAAGGATATTTCAAGGGCTCAGAGGTTACCTCCCAGGAACTATTCAAGGACCCTTCCTGAAGACCTTCGGAAAATGCAGAGTTTGAGGAACCCAGGCCTACTGAGTTAACCCTTTACTTATTACAGAAACTCGGTAGACTGGGGTAGGCTAAAGCAGGTCTCCCAACAGAAACAACAGCTGAGCCGCATACAAATGTAGAAGCAGCATGAGCAAAATCACTGAGGCTTGAGTGAATATGGCTCTTTGGGGGACTGAAAACTCATTCAGCTCAAGTCTCCTCTATTACAGATCCTGAAGTTTCAAGTCCCTACTACCACCCCTCCCCAACCTGCGTTTATCTTCTCTCTAGACTGTCTTTTCAAAATACTGGAAAAACACTCCTCACATAATTCCATATTCTTCTTAATCTACTTTTTATGCCATGCAGAACTTTATGCCCCTAGAAAAATAACACAAAAATAAAAAAAAAAAAAAAAGAACTTTATGCCCCTTGTCTCACAAAGCATTTCTTTCAAAATATGGTCTGTATCTATTTTGAAACTCAAAAAGTATTTATTATTTTCTTTCTTCTTTTTAACAATCTCTCCTAGGGGCACTTAAAGTAAAGTACCCTAGTTACTTTCTAGGTTGGGGAGAATGGTAGGATAGCATAAAATATTAGGAGAGAGGAATACGTTTATATCTCAAAATATAGTCTCATTATACTCATATGTCTCCTTGCAACTTTCTCGAGAGAAAACAGAGTCTCGCCAGGTGCAGCTCACGCCTATAATCCCAGCACTTTGGGAGGCCGAGGTGGGTGCATCACCTGAAGTCAGTTTTAGACCAGCCAGGTCAGCATGGTGAAACCCCCTCTCTACTAAAAATGCAAAAAAATTAGCCGGGTGTGGTGGTGGGCACCTGTAATCCCAGCTACTTGGGAGGCTGAGGCAGGAGAATCGCTTGAACCTGAGAGGTATAGGTTGCAGTGAGCCGAGACAGCACCATTGCAGTCCAGCCTGAGCAACAAGAGCAAAACTCGAAAGAGAGAGAGAGAGAGAGAGAGAGAGAGAGAGAGAGAGAGAGAGAGAGAGANGAAAGGAAGGAAGGAAGGAAGGAAGGAAGGAAGGAAGGAAGGAAGGAAGGAAGGAAGAAAGAAAGAAGTCTTCCATATCACTTGAATTCCCAGTTGCACATTGCTCATGAATTTATATTAGGCCAAGTCTGCATGGCCATACTCCCCTATTCTCTACAATTAAATAAAATGATAAATGTGAATAGTGCTGCAATGAACATACATGTGCATGTATGTTTGTAATAGAATGATTTATATTCTTTTGGGTATATACCCACTAACGGTATTGCTGAGTCAAATGGTATTTCTGGTTCTAGATCTTGAGTCATGGAATCAACCCAAATGCCCATCAATGATACACTAGATAAAGAAAATCTGGTACATATACACAATGGAATACGATGCAGTTATAAAAAGGAACGAGATCATGTCCTTTGCAGGGACATGGGTGGAGCTGGAAGCCATTATCCTCAGCAAACTAACGCAGGAACAGAAAACCAAACACCACATGTTCTCACTTATAAGTGGGAGCTGAACAATGAGAACAAATGGACAAATGAGGGAAACAACACACACTGGGGCCTGTCAGGGTGTGGGATGGGGTAAGGGAGAGTATTAGGAAAAATAGCTAATACATGCTGGGCTTAATAACTAGATGACGGGTTGATAGGTACAGCAAGCCACCACCGCACATGTTCACCTATGTAACAAACCTGCACATCCTGCACATGTACCCTGGAACTTAAAATTAAAGCTAAAATTAACTTTTTAAATGATAAATGTGAAAACAACATACTGCCTACATTCAACAAATTCAATAAATTATTGAAACCAAACCCCGATTTTTATTTATTTATTTATTTATTTTGAGATGGAGTCTCGCTCTGTGGCCCAGGCTGGAGTGCAGTGGCCGGATCTCAGCTCACTGCAAGCTCGCCTCCGGGTTTACGCCATTCTCCTGGCTCAGCCTCCCGAGTAGCTGGGACTACAGGTGCCCGCCACCTCACCCGGCTAGTTTTTTTGTATTTTTAGTAGAGACGGGGTTTCACCGTGTTAGCCAGGATGGTCTCGATCTCCTGACCTCGTGATCCGCCCATCTCTGCCTCCTGAAGTGCTGGGATTACAGGATTGAGCCACCGCCCCTGGCCCAAACCCCAATATTTTAAGCATCATTTCCAAATTTACCTCTTCATCAAAAGGGATAACAATTTCAGTGTGTATAGACCTCAAGTCTTTTTTTTTTTTTTTTTTTGAGACGGAGTCTCCTCTGTCACCCAGGCTGGAGGGCAGTAGCATGATCTCGGCTCACTGCAACCTCTGTCTCCCGGGTTCAAGCAATTCTCCTTTCTCAGCCTCCCCAGTAGCTGGGACTACAGGGGCCTGCCACCACGCCTGGCTAATTTTTGTAGTTTTAGTAGAGACGGGATTGCACCTTGTTGGGCAGGCTGGTCTCAAACTCCTGACCTCAGGTGATCCAACCTCCTCGGCCTCCCAAAGTGCTGGGATTACAGGCGTGAGCCACCGTGCCCAGCTAGAGCTCAAGTCTTGAGTGAAGTATACTTTCTTAACATTCACAGTATTTAAAAAATTTAATTAGGAGGTCATTAGGCTGAAACAACTCCAGCACCATGGGTCCCTTACTAGTAAACCAAAACCTCACTCAATGTCAACAGTAAAATGAAACTTAAGCTTAATCAATCAGAAACCACCAACTAACCTCTAACTAGGGACTTTCCACTTTAACCAATCAAATATTTTTTTTGTCTTGCTTCCACAAACACCTTATAAAAGTTTTCCCATCAAACCCCCTTGGTGGAGTCCTGGACTGCTTGAGATCTGGCACTGCCCAATTCATGAATCTCTGCCTGGACAAATAAATTCTTCCAAATTTTAATGTGCCTAAGTTTATCTTTTAACAAAAGCAACCAAATTTTACAAAAGTTAAAAACTAAAACTAAAATTTTCCACAAGAAAATATTGGGGCAGGGGAGGTAAGTTAAACTGGGTTGTATAGCTAAAGCCAAAACCAGATTAAGTGAGGCCTAATGAGAACGAGGCAGAGGCCTGAGACAAATCTCGTATACCCTTTTCACCCTGGCATTGCTTTGCTTAGAGTCCATCAGAGTCTGTATTTAAAGTGATAAAATGTGAACACATTTACTAAGGAAATTCCTGTGCTTTCTCATGTAATGATATAGGCTCCATGCATGGTTAGTGGTATTGAGAATGATGCGTATGAGGCCGGGCGTGGTGGCTCACACCCATAATCCCAGTACTTTGGGAGACTGAGGTGGGTGGATCACCTGAGGTCCGGAGTTTGAGATCAGCCTCAACATGGAGAAACCCCATCTCTACTAAAAATTCAAAATTAGCCGGGCGTGGTGCTGCATGCCTGTAATTCCAGCTACTTGGGAGGCTGAGGCAGGAGAATTGCTTGAACCTGGGAGGCAGAGGTTGCGGTGTGCCGAGATTGCGCCATTGCACTCCAGCCTGGGCAACAAGAGTGAAACTCCGTCTCAAAAAAAAAAAAAAAAAAAAAAAGAGAATGACACATATGAGAACCAGGAAAAAAAGAGACAAGGATTGCTAAAAGAAAGAGAGACTGCAAATGTGGGTTTGGGTGAATTTCTGTGAACTTAATACTTTTTGAAAGCTGTATGAGAGACTGAAAAGGATAATAAAACATTAAAGTTGACCAGGCGTGGTGGCTCACACCTGTAATCCCAGCACTTTGTGAGGCTGAGGCAGGCGGATCACCTGAGGTCAAGAGTTCAAGACCAGCCTGGCCAACATGGTGAAACCTCGTCTCTACTAAAAATACAAAAAAAATTAGCTGGGAGGGTGGCACACACCTGTAGTCTCAACTACCCCAAGAGGCTGAGGCAGGGGAATAGCTTGAACCCAGAAGGCAGAGGTTGTAGTGAGCTAAGATTGCACCACAGCACTCCAGCCTGAGCAACAGAGACTCCATCTCAAAAAAAAAAAAAAAAATTAAAGTTGATATTACTGCTCAACTTCAAAGCCACCTCTCTCATAAGATTAATTCACAAGCAAAAGCAGAGGCTTTATTTATTTAATTTATTTTTACTTTCATTTTTTCTTGAGATGGAGTCCCATTCTGTCACCCAGCTGGAGTGCATTGGGGTCATCTCGGCTCACTGCAACCTACGGCCCCCAGATTCAAGCGATTCTCCTGCCTCAGCCTCCCAAGTAGCTGGGATTACAGGCACCTGCCACCATGCCCAGCTAATTTTTGTATTTTTAGTAGAGGCAAGGGTTTCACCATCTTGGCCAGGCTGGTCTTGAACTCCTGACTTCATGATCCACCCGTCTTGACCTCCCAAAGTGCTAAGCCACCCCGCCCGGCCCACGAGGTTTTATTTTAAATGTAAACATTTCAAAGACTACAGCATGACCTTGAACATCATCTCTTTAAAAGAAAACAAGCTGTGAGAAGCTAAAAGCTTGTGATTTTAATGAGGGTTAACGATGATAACGTAAAGCTTTTTTGCATATAATAGTTCATTTATTACAACAGCTCATGCTTGTCTGCTGAGCCACCTGTTTCATATCCAAGACACAGTAAGTATCTTTTAGTAGAAAGTCTTAAGTTACTCTAAGACATTCTAAATTTGGATCAATGTTATCATCTTACACAATGAGCCAAAATTCAAATGTATGGATTGCTTCTCTCCCCATCAGCCTTATGTCGATCGTCAAAGGAAACCAGAGAAAATTGGGTGAAGGATGGTTTCCACATTATCCCGGAGCTAACTTTAAAGATAGCCTATTCCAAAATCAGGTCAAAGACATAATTATTCTGTTAGCAAAACACGGAAACACACAACAATTTTAAGGAGCAAGAGAAAATGTTAATATGTTCTGAAATTCCCACTAGCATAACTGACCAAAACAATCCCAAAATTCTCCAAATTTTAAATCACATTAATTACAAATGACAAACACAATTAATATAAACTGTAATGGTCTAAACTAATTTGACTAAGCATGCAATGCAATGTTGGCAAGGTCAGGCTTTTGTGCTCAATTACTGTTCATTCATCCTGATTTTAAAGAAACTGTTTTGTTTTGTGAGAAGGAACAATGATCCCAATATCCTAAGAACAATGAACCAACGTGAAAAGTTAGACAACAATCCAGTGGCATGGGGTGTGGAGGGGGGGCGCTGCACTTAGTTAAAATCCTATGAACACACAAGTAAACACCGAAGATCACTTGTGAATTGAGTCTGTTTATCACAAATCAGTAAATCTGTCTCTGTAGCAGTTTGTGACTCAGTTGCATGTATGAAAGCATCAGAAGTGTGGTCAGCACAGGAAAAATCTGTTCCCTGGGAATAATGACAATGATGGGTGGTGGTAGAAGTAGCAAATAACCAAAATGGTCATTGGCGGTGGCATGACATAGAGTAACACTCGTGACACTGAGGGTCTAGACATTGAACCTTGCTGTTTTACGATCTGGAAAAATTAGGGGTGATCCTTTTTGGAGGCAGACCCTTTCTGATTCTCTTCTGTTGGAATGAAGGAAAAGTTCAGTATACCAAGAGACAAAAACAGGCTGAAAGAGGTTTTTATTGTCAATTAAAAAAACAAACAAACAAAAAAAACACTGCATCAAGTATCTTCCAGGCATATCTAACCTGCTGCTACCCTCTGCCTTAAAGTAGGAGTTTTTAGTTATCCAATTGGTCCAGAACCCCAGAACTGCGCAGTTTGTTCGTTCTTAGGGAAGATACAGAAGAGATATCTGCTACCTGCACCAGCAGGGCTGGGTGACCATTCCAAAGGAAGGAAATGTTCTAACCTCTGTTATTGCTTTCCTCAGAGCAGAAACCGTGGGCCAGCGGTGCTATGTAGTCACAGCTTTCTTACTGAACCATGACAATGAGGAATAGGTGGGTTTGTTTCTTAAATAAAAATATTAAAAAGTAAAACACAGGCCGGGCGCGGTGGCTCAAGCCTGTAATCCCAGCACTTTGGAAGGCCGAGACGGGCGGATCACGAGGTCAGGAGATCGAGACCATCCTGGCTAACACGGTGAAACCCCGTCTCTACTAAAAAATACAAAAAACTAGCCGGGCGCGGTGGCGGGCGCCTGTAGTCCCAACTACTCGGGAGGCTGAGGCAGGAGAATGGCGTGAACCCGGGAGGCAGAGCTTCCAGTGAGCTGAGATCTGGCCACTGCACTCCAGCCTGGGCGGCAGAGCGAGACTCCGTCTCAAAAAAAAAAAAAAAAGTAAAACACAAAAATTAAGCAGGAAAGCGTAATTTTTAGATAAATGCTTACTTTTCACAGACAGTGAAAATAGCAGATATCGCTGCTATTAGTAGCAGATACATCTTCTGTATCTTCCCTAAGGACAAACAAACTGAGCAGTTCTGGGGCCCTGGACCAATTGGATAACTAAATGTGTGAAGTATTCTTCCTTGATTTTCCCAAGTACACAGACTGTATTCTGGACTGTGCAGCAGTGTCCATTACATGTATAATCCCTATAAAAACTCTGTGCAATTGACATTGTTATGACATTCACACTCACCAGTATGTGAAACTTTTTAAACTGCAAATGTCAGAAGCCCAGTAAAAATTAACTGGGAAGGCCGGGCACGGTGGCTCAAGCCTGTAATCCCAGCACTTTGGGAGGCCGAGACGGGCGGATCACGAGGTCAGGAGATCGAAACCATCCTGGCTAACACGGTGAAACCCCGTCTCTACTAAAAAATACAAAAAACTAGCCGGGTGCGGTGGCGGGCGCCTGTAGTCCCAGCTACTCGGGAGGCTGAGGCAGGAGAATGGCGTGAACCCGGGAGGCGGAGCTTGCAGTGAGCCGAGATCCGGCCATTGCACTCCAGCCTGGGCGGCAGAGTGAGACTCCGTCTCAAAAAAAAAAAAAAAAATTAACTGGGAAAAAAAAAAGAAAATCCAATAATTCACATTTCTGCAAACAAACCAAATGCCCATCAACTGATAAATGCATAAAGAAAACAGGGTATATCCATCCAATGAAATATTATTCAGCCACAAAAAGGAAGAATATAGTGATATATACTACAACATGAATGAACCTTGAAAACAACCACCACCTTTTATCCTCATTGCTATAATTCAACATTTGATCCATTGATCTCACCATTTCTCACTGTTCATCAGCTTTCTCTTGGCTTCATGTCCAGAGCACCTTGTCTAGCCTAGATATCACGGTCCCCTCCTTATAATCACTCTTCTGCAAACATCCATAACTCCTTTGCCCCTCTTTCCCTCAGTCATCCTTGCCTAGTGTATTAGTACACTTGGGCTGCCATAACAAAATACCATAAGCCGGGTGACTTAAACAACAGAAATGTATTTTCTCACAGTTCTGGAAACTAGCAGTCCCAGATCAAGGTCTGGTAGAGTCTGTCCTTGGAAAGGGCTCTCTTCCTGTCTTGTAGATGACTGCCTTTTCACAGTCCTCACATGATGAGGAGAGAGGGAAAGCCCAAAAGCTCTCTGGTGTCTCTTCTTATAAGGAACCTAATCCTATCAGAGCTCCACCCTCAGGATTTTATTAAACTTAATTACTGCCTTACTCCAAATGCAGCAACATTGGGGGTTGGAGCTTCAACATATGAATTTTTTCTTTTTCTTTTCTTTCTTTTTTTTTTTTTGTTTTGAGACAAGGTCTTGCTCTGTCACTCAGGCAGGAGTGCAGTCACCCAATCTTGGCTCACTGCAACCTCCACCTCCTGGGTTCAAGTGAATCTCGTACCTCAGCCTCCTGAGTAGCCGGGATTACAGGCATACGCCACTGCAGCTGACTGTTTTGTATTTTTAGTATAGACAGGGTTTCACCATGTTGGCCAGGCTGATCTCAAACTCCTGGCCTCAAGTGATCCTCCCACTTCAGCCTCCCAAAGTGCTGGGATTACAGGCATGAGCCACTGTGCCGGCTGAGCTTCAGCATATGAATTTGAAGGATGGAGGGACAAAATTAGTCCATGGCACCTGGAAAACCCCAACCCCAGATGAATCCTACCATTCGCTTTTTCCATGCCTGCACCAAACAGGTACAAATTTGCTAGAAAAAAAAGTCACCCAACTGAATAGACTGGTTTCTCTTGAAATTCATGATCACAAACTTCAAAGGGCATGTAGCAAGGCACCACTGTCCAGCAATCCCACTGTGTTTCTTGAGTAAACTTACTCTTCCATCTCCCAAAATAACTTCCTCCCTTAACTTCACATACCTTCTTTTCCCCATTTACTCTTAGCTGCTCCCCTTGCCTCAAAATTCACTAGAGACTGAAGCCATATAAATTTTTCCCATCCTCCCTTAAGCAAACCTTCTAATTCACCTGCATCTGGCTGGGCACAGTGGCTTATGCCTGTAATCCTACTACTTTGGGAGGCAGGTGGATCACCTGAGGTCAGGAGTTTGAGAACACCCTGGCCAACATGGCCAGTAAAGAAACCCCATCTTTACTAAAAATTAAAATTAAAATAATTAGCTGGGTGTGGTGCCACACACCTGTAATCCCAACTAGTAGGGAGACTGAGGCAGGAGACTAGCTTGAATCCAGGAGGTGGAGGTTGCAGTGAGCTGAGATCATGCCACTGCACTCCAGCCTGGGCAACAAAATGAGACTCTGTCAAAAAAAAAAGAAAGGAAGGAAGGAAGGGAGGGAGGGAGGGAGGGAGGGAGGGAGGAAGGGAGGGAGGGAAGGAGGGAGGGAAGGGAGGGATTCACCTGCATCTGTTCTCAGCCTTACACTCTCTGATATCCCAATGAAAGAAATTTCCCTCCTCCTCTGTGTATAACTGGATGTTGAATGAGCGCTTTTCCCATCATCTCAGAATTTGAGTTAAGGCTGTAAAACTGAAAACAACGAGTAATAATTGCCCCCAACACTCTATAAAATCTAAGATAGCAGAATTAGTCCATAATTATCAACTCCTATCACTCATTGCAGCCAAAAAGCTGAATAGTAGAAATTTGGAACATGGATTGATGAGAGGCATTAAGGTAGAGAGTTGCCAGCCTAGTTAGAAATGATGTGACATTTTTCTCCCCTCTGTGGAGGAAGACAGAGTCCCTCTTCCCTATCTTCCCCTCCAAACTAAGCAATAGAAGCCTAAGAGAACCACAGTACAGAATGAGGAAAAGATTGGCATCTCCCTCTCCAACTAGACATTTATTAAGCTGTACAATAGTCCTGTGCTATCATGAGGTAGAAGCCAAACCCAGGCCCGGGAAGAGAGTTATCAGGAAGTCTTGCCACATGTCCCCTAGAGTTAGACTAAGTCTTAATATAGTTTAAATCCATTTTTTGATGTTTGATTCCTGGTCATTTTTAATGCTCACCACTTTCTCTTCCCCTTGTAGCCCACATCTGGGCAAGCTGATAAGAAAGCTCAGGTGCTCCCTCCTTTGGCACTCATGGGAGATTCTAACCACACAAGCCTCTGCCTCCCCATACGCAGGGACCCTCACCCCGCCACCCCACCCAATTACCAGAAGAAAAACTCCAAGCCAATCTCCCTTTCCTACTCTCTCAAGTCACCTTTAGACCAGCTTGTGAAGCCTGTCCTGCTCTCCCTAAGAAGCCTCATTATGAAAGAAATACACCTGGCTGGGGGAAGTGGTTCACGCCTGTAATCCTAGCACTTTGAGAGGCCAAGGCAGGCAGATTGCTTGAGCTCAGGAGTTCAAGACCAGCCCGGGCTACATGGTGAAACCCTGTCTCTAATAAAATACAAATAATTAGCCAGGCGTGGTGGCATGTTCCTGTAGTCCCAGCTACTCGGGAGGCTGAGGCAGAAGAATCACTTGAACCCAGGAGGCAGAGGTTGCAGTGAGCCAAGATCGCACCACTGCACTCCAGCCTGGGCAACAAGAGCAAAACTTCATCTCAAAAAAGAAACAAAACTGTACAATAGACCACCAGGAGCAGAGGCTGGGAGAGTCACAAAAGATCACCCAGAGAGCACCCACGTTGGAAAACAGTGTAGTTTGGCAGTCCTAGCAGAGGTCACCATGTAACCCATACCTATAACCCATATCATGGCCAGATTTTGGATGTCTGTAGTAATGGCAGAAATGGAAAACATCCAGTGTTGTTCAAAGAATTCCATTGGCTCCAGAAATTGAATTATTTCAACCTTCCTCTATTCTATTATCCTATGTCCCAATCCTGGAAGAGCCATAAGAATTATGGAGGCAGGAGGAGGCAAAAAAAACAAAAACAAAAAAACAAAAAAAACTCGTGAATGAACAAATTAGACTCTTTCTTCACCTCCCTGAGTAGTAGAGAGGAGAGGTCTTGAATTGCCTGAGAGGCCTGTGGCTTCTGCTGAGGCTTAAAAATCTGGAGAGAGCATCCCACTCTTAGAGCAACAAAAACAATCACAACAGTAACAACAACAAAACCAGACCATCGGAAAATTCACAACTCTTCTTGAACCCATCAGAGAGCTGAAGAGACAGAACAACCTACTAACCAGAAATCTTAGGAAAGATGGGCACCTGCAAAGAGAGCTAGGGCATGAGCTCTTGCCACCTGGCGCAGTCACCACCAAACACTGGCAAGAAGAAGAATTTAACCAAATGCTTTAATTGCTTAAACCTGAGTATGGGCTACTATGAATTGTGTCCCTCCACAATTCGTATTTTGAAGCCCTAATCCCCAATATGATAATGTTTGGAGATGGAGCCTTTGGGAGGTAATTAGGTTTAGAAGAAGGTGTGAGGGTATCTTCATACAGGGATTAATACCCTTATAAGAAAAGACTGGGGAACTTGCTCACATTTTCTCTATCTCCCTTCCATCCTCTGTCCCTCCTTCCCTCTCTCTCCTTCTCCTTCCCTGCTTTCTCTTTCCCTCTCCCTCTCTGCCTCTTTCTCTCCCCTATAACCCTGCTCTCTCTTTCCTTGTAAGGACACAAAGAGAAAGTGACCAACTACAAGCCAGAAGAGGATCCCTACCAGGAACTGGATTGGCCATCCCCTTGATCTTGGACTTCCCAGCCTCCAGAAGTATAAGAAATACATTTCTGGGCCAGGTGCGGTGGCTCACGCCTGTAATCCCAGCACTTTGGGAGTCCAAGGCAGGCAGATCACAAGGTCAGAAGTTCGAGACCACCCTGACCAACATGGTAAAACCCCATCTCTACTAAAACACAAAAATTAGCCCAGCATGGTGGTGCACACCTGTAATCCCAGCTTACTCAGGAGGCTGAGGCAGGAGAACCACTTGAACCCAAGAGATGGAAGTTACAGTGAGCTGAGATCACACCACTGTACTCCAGCCTGGGTGACAAAGCAAGACTCTGTCTCAAAAAAAGAAAGAAAGAAATACGTTTCTGTTGTTTAAGCCAACCAGTCTATGGCCTTCTGGCTCAAGCTGACTAAGACAGCTACCCAGAGAATATAGAATCCCTGGGGACCATAGACACAAGAGGAATTTGCAATCACTCAAAAGCTCATCTCCATGGACCTCACTGGACCTTACAAAAAAGACTCAGGTAAGAGCAAGAATCCTGAGAAAGTGTCCCTCGTGGTGTAGGCCTGGGGAAGGAGTACACAGTCACTGCGGGAAAGGCAGAAGCCTCACTGGATGCTTCTTCCCCATCTCTCCAAAGGAATAGAAGCCTTAGGCGCTGTGGGAAGGCAATAAACACCATTAGCCCAAGACATTGTGAAAAGCAGCCACACACAGTGGAGCATGCCTGTAGTCCCAGCTGCTCCAGACGCTGAGGTGGCAGGACCCCTTGAGCCCAGGAATTTGAATCCAGCCAGGGCAACATAGTGAAACCCCCCCTCCCCCAAAAGGAAGAGAGAGAAAGAGAGAAGGAAGGAGGGAAGGAAGGGAGGGAGGGAGGGAGGGAGGGAGGGAGGGAGGGAGGGGAAGGGAAGGTGGGAGGGTGGCAGAGAGGGAGGGAAAAGAAAGGAGAAAGGGGAGGCAAGGGGAGGGGAGAGAGGGAGGGGAAGGGAGAGGAGGGGAGTGGAGAGAGAGAGGGGAGGGGAGGGAAGGGGAGAGAGGGAGGGGAGGGGAGGGAAGGGGAGAGAGGGAGGGGAAGACAGGGGAGGAGAGGGGACGGGAGAGAGGGAGAGGAGGGGAGGGAAGGAAAGGGAAGGGAAGGGAAGGGGAAAAAAGGAAAAAGAAAGAAAAAGCTGTGGAAACATTACAGCTCAGGGAAGAAACAGAACAAGACTCTCTACCCCTGGGGAAGGGGCAGTATGAATGCTGGGCTCAGAATGACAGCTGGGATGGGAGTATGAAACCAGAGAATGCCACTGGCACCCAAGACCCTGAGACACAGTGCCTGCCTGAGACTGAGGGTTAATCAGAACAACAGACAGCACAAGCCCCTGACTTCCCACCTCCAGGCTAACAAGCTGCTAGTGACAAGTAACAGTGACCTCCTGCTAGGAGAGAGTATGGATAGGTGTCTCTGAGGTGTCTCTGAGGTGGCAAGGGAAGCAGGAAACAGATTGCATACTCAAGTGAATTCTGAAGAGAATTTTAGTTACAGAGTGGCAGGCAGATTCCAGGACTAACAAGAGTGCTGCAGCACTGAGGGACTAGCGACCATGGGGAACTGTTAAGGCCCGAGCAGCAAGGAGGAGAAGCAGTAGAACTGGAGTGAGAGTTGGAAGCAAGCAAACAGGGCCTGCCTAGTAGGAGCCATAGTGGCAGAGAAATACAGCCACTAATACAGCCACTGCCTCGCCATAAGGAATTATGGCTTCCTAACTTTTAGTGTGTCTCTTCTCTTGTATCTCCCGCTGGTACTTCCCATTGGCTGATCCAACCAATAGCCAGAGGGCCAGGGAGTTGGGGCATTGCAATCCATAATGATCAGTTCCCTGGGGCATAGAGCAAAGCCAAGGAAGGTAGAGAATGGATGGATGGAAGCAAATGGAAAATACCTAGCATAATACATGCTCACGCTCCTCCTGCATCAACACAACGCTGGCTCCAACTTCATAGCCATGGCAGCCTCTCCCTCCACAGGGTTCAGACCAGGCCGTCTTCTCTTTTCTCTCTACTCCCTCTCTCTAATCTCTACTCCCACAGTGATTACTTTTGTATTTACATTACCCTAGTCCTCTCCTCTGCGTCCTGCACTCAGATCCAACTGTCTGCTGACAGCTACACTCTGGTGCCTCAGACCTTGCATTTCTGACCCATCTGAGCCTATTAATGGTCTTAATTCTTCGCTCTCTGTATCCAATTCATCAGCAAGTCTGATCAATTCCACCTCTAAAATATATACCAAATCTGCCCATCCTTTCTTCTTGTCACCCGTGCCACCACATCAGTCCATGCCATCACATTACTCCTAATCACAACATTTCTCTCTTGTCCTCCTCTGATCCATTCTAGACCTGGCAGCCAGAGGGACCATCTTAAAATGTAGACTAGATCATGCTACTTCCCTGTTTAAACTTTCTGCTGTTTTTCCAAATCCCGTGCTATGCTTTGCCTTCCTCTTCTACTTCGTACCCACCTGCTTACTACTCTCCTGCTTACTACTCTCTAGTGACACTGGCTTTTCCACATGCTCAGAGAAGCCAAATTCTCTCCTGACTCGGGGTACCCCTCCCGCAACAAGTCACTGCTCCTGCCTGGCCCCCATGTTCCAGAAGGTGTCTTCTTCTCGTCCTTCAGATTGGCTAAAATATCTCCTCAGGAGTGCATTCCCTGGCCACTGTTTTTGAAGTTTGTCCTCTCTCCATCCCAGTATTCTCTTTTTACCTAGTGTATTTCCTTCTTAGTATTAACCACATAATACTTTATCTGTTTATGTTTGATTGTTTTTGTCAGTCTCTCGTTAGAATGCAAGCTCCATAAAGCAAGGATTATGCCCTATGGCTCTCTTGACATCTCTATGGTCTCAAGCCAACACAGTGCCTGGCATAAAATAAGTATCAATAAATATTAGAGCACCTTATCATGCTTTCCATATGCCAGGGACTATCCTTAGTTTCATAAAAATAAGACTGCATTAAGTCTGCATAACAACCCTGGGAGGTAGGTATTTACTATCATTCCCATTTATAAAACAGGAAACTGAGGTATAGAAAGGGTAAGTACCTTATCAAGAGTCACATGTTTAGGAGGGGAAAGAGGTAAGATGCAAACCCAGGCAATCTGATGCCAGAGACAGCACTTTTAACCACTATGCAATACCTATTCCCACATTCACTTCCACAGATGAATTAATAACTACATAAATAAATTAATAAAGTGGAAGGACAGACATAGATTGTATCCATAAGTCTGCCTAGGGAAGTAAAGAGGATAGTACTGAAGACTGAGTTTGTCTGATTGATACATGTGAGGAGTGTGTGCCAAGCACAGAGAATCATACCTGCAAAGCCACAGAGGCAAGAGAAAGTGGTGCAAGGGAACAAGCAGTTCAGTTTACTTGGAGTATAAAGTGAAAAGAGGGTGGGAAGGAAATAGGGTAGTAAGAAAAAGTTGATGAGGCCAATAGGAAAGGAAAGGTTTATAGTCCATGCAAAGCAGTTTAAATTCTATCCTTAAAGACTTAGGAAGCCACTAAAAAAATGTAATCAGGATGGAGACACAATTCCATTTGTGTTTGAGAAAGATCCTTCTGGTAGTGGTGTAGAGCAGACTTCCTTAGAGTTGAGTAGGCTACATTATTACAAGACAAAAACTTTTTCCTGAACACTTCAGGGTCTGCTGATACTTTTAATTATAATGTTACTACATAACAAAATATAACTTCCATAGTGTTACAGCTTTCAGTCATAAAAGCAATATAAATGTATACCTTGTCTAAACTAAACTACAAACTAAATTAAAATGTAGTTAAAGGGCCAGGCTCTGTGGCTCATGCCTGTAATCCTAGCACTTTGTGAGGCCAAGGCAGGCAGATCACCTGAGGTCGGGAGTTGGAGACCAGCCTGGCCAACATGGTGAAACCCCGTCTGTACTAAAAATACAAAAATTAACTGGGCGTGATGGTGCACGTCTGCAGTCCTAGCTACTTGGGAGGCTGAGGCAGAAGAATTGCTTGAACCCAGGAGGCGGAGGTTGCAGTGAGCCAAGATTACATCACTGCACTCCAGCCTGGGCAACAGAGCAAGACTCCATTTCAAAAAAAAAAAAAAGTAGTTAAACACAACTTAATGCAATGATGTTTTATTTAACTGTAGTTGCTTATTCAGAGCGTGTAGTGGTATTAACTATTTTGATGCAGGTTCATTGGAGTTTGAAGAAAAGGAAAAAGGAGATCTGAGAAGTTGCTAGTGGATTTAAGTTGGATCATTTTTAATGCCCTTCAACAATCATAGGTAAATAAATTCCTTTTAAATTATATTTTGGCTGTTGAACTATACTTGAGGGAAACATAACTCTACTTCCAGAATAACATCTCAGACTGAACCTCATGGATTATAGCTTCAGTAGTAACAACTACAAGAATTTAAACTTTTTATATTTTTGTTTCTACACTAATCTAAAAATGCTTCATATAAACATATAAACGTATTCTGTATCATCTATATCTTCATAACAAAGCTCTGCTACAAGATTTTAGTGCCTACATTTGCTTTTGAGTTTACGATCCAATTACTACTATTTGAATTATATCAGGTTTGTGTGAGGAAATGGGGGTGGGGGATTCTTAATAGGTAAATGCTGCTTTCCATTATTTCTGGCTGGATGAAAGCTAACCGATTCAAGGAGTTCAAGGAGTTCTGAAGAAGAGAAAGATGTTCAGAATACCTGGAAACTGGAGGAAGAATTAACAAAACGCTGGATAAGGCCAGGTGCGGTGGCTCACGCCTGTAATCCCTGCACTTTGGGAGGCCAGGGCGGGTGAATCACCTGAGGTCAGGAGTTCGAGACCAACCTGGCCAACATGATGAAACCCCATCTCTACTAAAAATACAAAAAAATTAGCCAGGCATGGTGGTGGATGCCTGTAATCCCAGCTACTCAGGAGGCCTGCGGCAGGGGAATCACTTGAACCCTGGAGGCAGAGGTTGCAGTGAACTGAGATCGTGCCACTGCACTCTAGCCTGGGCAACAAGAGCAAAACTCCGTCTTAAAAGAAAAGGAAAAGGCAGGATAATAGCTAAATTTACCATTTATTGATGTTGACAATGTGCTAGGTACTATTATAAATATATCATCTGACATGTTTAATCCTTACAAAAACCCTGTTAGTTTCATATTACTATCCATTTTTATGGGGAAACTGAGGCTCAGAGAGCTAGGGTCACACAACTGGTAATTAACAGACAAGATCGGAACCAGCTGGGACTAATTCCAAGTCTATGCTCTAAACTATTAGGCAATACTGCCTAAATGAAAATGATTACATAGTACTTAAGTATGTTACCAAAAGATGATTTTGTGTTCTTACTCTATAAATCAAAAGTCATGTTCAACTGTGGCAAGTAGGTTTTCTGAGACATTTATCTTCATGACAGATTTCAATAGATTGATTGGTCTTGAAAACTCTGTGGCAACTCAAGGTAAAGTAAAAGGGAGAAGACGCAAAAACTGCTTTAACACTAAAAATCTGTAAACAAGGTTAATGGTAATCCCTCTATTGGCACGGAAATCCCAAATCAGTAATGATAGCTCATGAAAGCAAGGTGTCAGAAAGCTGCTTTGCCACCAAATCATTTGTCTGTTTAGAGTTCATCATTCTTTTCTCTTTTTTAAATCATGGATCAACATTTTTCTTTTCTTTCTTTTTTTTTCTTTTTTGAGATGGAGTCTCGCTCTGGAGTGCAGTGGCGTGATCTCGGCTCACTGCAACCTCCGCCTCCTGGATTCAAGCAATTCTTGTGCCTCAGCCTCCGGAGTAGCTGGGATTACAGCATGCGCCACCACACCCAGCTAATTTTTGTATTTTTAGTACAGACGCGTTTTCAGCCTGTTGGCCAGGATGAACTGGCTCTCCTGACCTCGTGATCCATCTGCCTCGGCCTCCCAGCGTGCTGGGATTACAGGCGTGGGCCACCGCGCCAGGACTTTTTTTTTTTTTTTTTTTTTTTTAAGACGGAGTTTCACTCTTGCAGAAATGGCGGGATCTCGGCTCACTGCAACCTCTGCCTCCCGGGTTCAAGCGATTACCCTGCCTCAGCCTTCCGAGTAGCTGGGATTACAGGCATGAACCACCCCGCCCGGCTAATTTGGTATTTTTAGTAGAGACGGGGGTTTCTCCATATTGGTCAGGCTGGTCTTGAACTCCCGACCTCAGGTGATCCGTCTGCCTCGGCCTCCCAAAGTGCTGGGATTACAAGCCACCGCCTCCAGCCAACGTTTTTAATTCTGAAAACTGTGTTTGAATGAGTGTTGGGTTTTTGTTGCTTGGTTTTCTTTGGGGGAAGGTGGTTATGACCTTACACAAGAAATATACATCATAATATGAAAATGCTCATTGGTTCATTAAAGGAACAACATAAAGAATTTCTAACGGAACGGATTAATGGGATGGAAGAAATTTACCCACTCTCTAAAAATTGTTCAAATCCCAAAAACTTTTTTTTTTTTTTCATTTTACAAAATATTTACTTCAAACAGTAGCTGGCATTTTGCATTTAAGAGTTCGACCTGGCCGGGCGCGGTGGCTCAAGCCTGTAATCCCAGCACTTTGGGAGGCCGAGGCGTGCGGATCACGAGGTCAGAAGATCGAGACCATCCTGGCTAACACCGTGAAACCCCGTCTATACTAAAAGATACAAAAAAAATTAGCCGGGCGTGATGGCGGGCACCTGTAGTCCCAGCTATTCAGGAGGCTGAGGCAGGAGAATGGCATGAACCCGGGGGGCGGAGCTTGCAGTGAGCCGAGGTCGCGCCCTTGCACTCCAGCCTGGGGCACAGAGCAAGACTCCGTCTCAAAAAAAAAAAAAAAAAGAGTTCGACCAAAAGGGACAGGAATATAAATTTCTAATTATTAGCAATGGAAATGAGAATGAATCAGAAATGACAATAAATATTTCTAAAATTACAAGTCGATGAAAAATGAATTAATTTGCTGTAAATTGGTTAACACAAATCGCTGCAGTGACATATCTGCTATGTGAAATTTATAAAATAAAAACCAGGGCGGAGAAGGGGAGAGGGAGAGCTCTTTCCAAAGGCCCACCACACAAATTCTAATTCTTAGTTCACAGAGTCAAATAATAATAATGTGTTGTTCTATGACTTCTAGTAATAAAAGTAAATATAAATTTACTCTGCATATTACACGTTTACATTATTCTAGGACTTCTCCTTTAAATTACGATAGTACACACACAAAAACCTTATTTATCTAATTGCCTTTCATTGGCAGATAACAACAAAGATCGTTTACAACATAATCGCTTTCTGATAGGTTTGATCCTCTCTAGTCTTCGTAGAAGGTGGCCAACGTTTCCGTTGTCCCGGCGTCCCTCAGGCCCCGCGGAAAACGAAACTGCATCAGGCTCCGCCCCACGGTCTGAGGAGTGAGCCAATCAGGGCATAGTCTGGGTTGATCGCGTGCCGGGTGTCATGGCTGCCTGCAGGTACTGCAGCTCGTGCCTCCGGCTCCGGCCCCTGAGCGATGGTCCCTTCCGTCTGCCAGGGCGGGATCGGGCACTCACCCAGTTGCAGGCGCGTGCACTATGGAGTAGCGCAGGGTCTCGAGCTGTGGCCGTGGACTTAGGCAACAGGTAAGGAGTGGCGTGCGTTCCCTGTATTGTCATAAGGCGTCCTGTCCAGCCAGCCTGAGCGTATTTGTCTCCCAGGGTAGAAACCCAGTATCCTAGGTCTATTTAATCTCTCTTTACCCTAAATCTAAATTCCAAATTTCTCTTTCCGGGTTTGGAATGTGACTCCTCGGACCCTCCTTCTTCCCGAGCTATCTCATGCCCTCTGTTGGTGTGTGCCGGGCTTCTTTGCTCCATCCGACTCTGTCCTTCCACCTGACTTCCGATCTCTTTACTTTCTGGGACCACTGGACTCTTAAGTGGGAAACATTCCACCTAGGGATAACGAGTTGACGTGGATGTATCACGTCATCCAATCTAATTGATTGCCTAAAGTGTGGCCATATGACCCCGGGTTAGGAGGGAAAGGAAAAGTCAGTTTTTTGAACGCCAGTTACAGGATCCTCGCAATCTTTTTAAACCTGTCGTAAAGGTACTATTACCCTCGTTTTGTAGAGGCTCAAAAAAGGTTAGATAACTTTCTAAGAGTCAATTAAAAAGTATTATGGGACTAGGTGGTTTTTGAATTTCTGTTTCTTGCTTACAAAGCCCGTACTTTTTTAAAGGACCGTTTAAAAAAGAAAAAACTTATGCTTTAATCGTTTTTAGAATAAATGGAATTGCTAATGCAAACTTCATATATCTAAATTTCTTTTTTTTCTTTTTTTTTTTTTTTTGAGAAGGAGTCTCGCTCTGTCGCCCAGGCTGGAGTGCAGTGGCCGGATCTCAGCTCACCGCAAGCTCTGCCTCCCAGGTTTACGCCATTCTCCTGCCTCAGCCTCCCAAGTAGCTGGGACTACAGGCGCCCGCCACCTCGCCCGGCTAGTTTTTTGTATTTTTTAGTAGAGACGGGGTTTCACCGTGTTAGCCAGGATGGTCTCGATCTCCTGACCTCATGATCCACCCGTCTCGGCCTCCCAAAGTGCTGGGATTACAGGCTTGAGCCACTGCGCCCGGCCTTATCTAAATTTCTTACGTGTACTTTGAAAAAATTTTGACCCCAGTTCATACAAAAAGCAAAAAAATCGTTTTGAATCCAGGTCTCCCACTCTAACTTTGATAAGTAATTCACGTTGAGCAAGTTAATTCACCATTTTCTTGTGCAAAGTGTGGAGACTGGATTCCATTAAGGGTCTGCAAACTTTTTCTGTAAAGGACTGGATAATATATATATTAGGCTTTTTGGGGTATACACTGTGTGTATGTGTTTACAAACCCTTTAGAAATGTTTTAGAAAACGGCCCAGCACAGTGGCTCACACCTGTAATTCGAGCACTTTGGGAGGCTGAGGTGGATGGATCACCTGAGGTCAGTAGTTGGAGACCAGCCTGGCCAACATGGTGAAACCCCATCTTTACTAAAAATACAAAAATTAGCTGGGCATAGTGGCAGGCACCTGTAATTCCAGTAACTTGGGAGGCCGAGGCAGGAGAATCGGTTGAACCCAGGAGACAGAGGATGCAGTGACCGAGATTGTGCCGTTGCACTCCAGCCTGGGCGACAAAAGCGAAACTCTGTCTCAAAAATAAATAAATAAATAAAAATAAAAAAACATTTTTAGTTACAGAGTAATACAGAAATAGGCCATGAGCTGCAGTTTGGTCACCCCTAAACTAGGTTATCTCTAAGGCTCATTCCACTCCCAGCATTCCTTAATTCTGATTTTTGAGGGAAGAGGACATCTTTTCCATTCTTCAAGGACTGCACATGCTTCGAAGAAATGCCCAGAACATTTCATTCAACAGTCACATACTGTGAGATAGGCACTAGATACTCAAAACAAGATGCAGCTCCTACCCTCCATATTTTCCATAAATAATCTACTTTGACTCTTAATCAACCTGTTCTTTTGTAGAAAGTTCTCTTTAAACTCGTGTCATGTATTGAAATAACTAGACTCATAAATATCATACTTGCTGGATAAATTCTTTCATTTTTGTCTTGTTTGCCATTGGCAACATTTATTGAGTGACACATTATATTTGTTACCATATGTATTATTTACTGCATTCTAGAAGATTATATAATTATTGTAGGTGTTTTTCAGATAGTATATTTAATGCTCATGGTAACCTTGGAGGCAGGTGTTTAATTTTCATTTCAGCAGTCTTTTATTGAGCATCTACTATGCATCAAATCACTGAGGATATTCAAAAGAGTATGCCACTGTGGGCAAAATGCTAAGGCAGTAGCCCCGTTAATGGAGTAGACCTGTAGCTTTCACAGCATTTCTTCCCTGTGTTTTGGGCCCACTGTAGTCTAGTTAAAGATCCTCCACTCCCCTTCACAGAGATCACTTAGGTATTCAGAATTCACATTGGTAGACAGAATGCCAGTTCCTGGTAGGTTTTGAGAAGTATTGATAGCATCTTACTTGGGGTTAAACAAAATTTCAAGATGCCAAATTTACATTTGCCACAGGAAACCATTACTTAATACTGATTTCAGCTATAGGTTGTTGCAGGTCTGTGATACTACACAGTATGACTGGTTTTGAGTATCGCATTCCTTCCATCTACTCCACGTATTAATCCAGCACCAGCCTCCTCTCTGTACCTCATTATTCCCATTAGTCAGAGGAGACCCATTTTATTGTGGGCTTTCATCATTATACCATCTGTGTTGACTAAGTAGAAACCCAACTAGAACTTATCAAATATTCCCTGATTTAAAAAAAAAAACAAACTAATATTTCAGAGTCAAGAATTTGATACTACAAAATCACTGTATTTATTAACATGTATTAAATGTACATACTTTGTTCTGACTTTCAAACTTAACAAAATGAGTCTAACTGAACAGATAAATATGCTTTTCATTAACTCAGGCTTCTGGCAAAGGTATTTAACAGGTGAAAATATTAAGGGTTGTTCCTTCATCTCTTTGGTATGTGAAGGACAGAATAATCTTATTTGGGGCAGGGCATTGGGCCTGTCTGCATGCTTGTGTTTGGTTTGTGCATTTTCAGCACCAGACTATGAAAGAAGGTTGCTGAAGCTGAGTTCATGTGACAGAGCATCTTCCTCTGTATCTTCAGGGGTCACTGACTTGGTTTCATCTCAAAACACCTTTTGATGAATCTTGAGCTCTTTGACAAGTTTTGCTGGTCTGTTTCAAGACCTCAGTAAGCTCTTTTTGCATTCTCTGCTGAAACTGGGGAATAAGGCTGATAGTGCTGCCTATTTCATGTATATAAGACAGCTTTATTAAGATATAATTCACATACCATACAGTTCATTTGAAGTGTACAACTCGTCTGGGAGCAGTGGCTCATGTCTGTAATCCTAGCACTTTGGGAAGCCAAGGCAGGAGGATTGCTTGAGTTTGAGTCCAGGAGTTTGAGACCAGCCTGGGTAACATAGTGAGACCTCATGTCTACAAAAAATTTAAAAATTAGGCCAGTATGGTGGTGCACACCTGTATTTCGAGCTACTCAGGAGGCTGAGGTGGGAGGATTGCTTGAGCTTGGGAGGTCAAGGCTGCAGTGAGCTGTGATGGCACCACTGCACTCCAGCCTGGGCAACAGAGCAAGATCCTATCTCAAAATAAATAAATACAGATAATAAAGTGTATAATTCAATGGATATTAGTATATTCAAAGTTTTGCAGCCATTACCACCATCAATTTTAGAACACTTCTATCACCCTAAAAAGAAATTCATTAGTAGTAGTCACTTAGTATTTCTCCCCAGCCCCAGGCAACCACTAATCTACTTTCCATCTCTGTGGATTTGCCTATTATGAACGTTTCTTACGTGGAAACATAGTATTTTGTGACTGCCTTCTTTCACTTAACATAATGTTGTCAATGTTTATTCATGTTGTAACATGTATGAGTACTTTGTTCCTTTTTATCACTGAATAATAATCCGTTGTATGAATTATACCACATTTAGCTTATCCATTCATCAGTTGATGGACATTTGGGTTGTTTCCATTTGGGAACTACTATGAATAATGCTACAAGGAACATTCATAACAGGTTGTGATTTTGATTTGCATTTCCCTGCTGATAGTTAATGATATTGAGCGTATTTTTATGTCCTTACTGGCCATTTGTATGTCTTCTTTGGAGAGATGTCTGTTCAAGTCCTTTGCCAAGTGTTTTTTTTTTTTTTTTTTTTTTT